>NC_132920.1:24064849-24325126 GCF_047675955.1 Chlorocebus sabaeus | reverse complement strand
AATTAACTTGATAGTGCTTATTTCATAATGTATATGTATATTATATCATCATGTTGTATACCTTAAATGCATACATTTTTAAATGTGTTTTTCTAATTTTTTTTTTTTTTTTTTTTTGAGACAGGGCTTCAGTCTGTCACCCAGGCTGCAGTGCAGTGGTGTGATCACGGCTCGCTGCAGCCTCAACCTTGGACTCAAGTGATCCTCCCACCTCAGTCTCCCAAGTAGCTTGGGACTACAGGCATGCACCACTACACCTGGTTAATTTTTTAATTTTTATAGAGATGGGGTCCCACTGTGTTATCCAAGCTGGTCTTGAATTCCTGGGCTCAAGCCCTGGGCCTCCCAAAGTTCTGGGATTACGGGTGTGAGCTACTGTACCCGGACTACAATTTTTGTCAATTATATCTCAATAAAGCAATAAAGCAAAAATAAGCCAAAGCCCATCTCTTTGGTTTGGTCCTCACTGCTCATAATTGATCAGTTCTCTTGGAGATTCTGATTTTCTGTAACTATAGTGTATTACTTTACTCTTCAGCTTCCAGAAACTAGCATGTATAAGAACAAATCTATGATAAAAATTATGTATATTGCCAACAGGTACACAGACACATATCAAAGGGTGAATGAGTTGATGATCACTGTAGTGCCAACTCCTGCCACATCCTTGTCTGGTAGATAGCTCACACAACGGAACTCTCGGGTAAAGGCTCCTTCCTTGAGACTTTGATGGTTAGAGATTTCTTCATTCACCACTGGCTTTCAACTCATCTTCAGTCCACTTTAAGACCTGTGGGTCTATCCACTTTCAAAGAAAGGAAGTAAATGGGCATAACTAATATATGTAAACCAGTCACTTTTTAGAACAAACAATATGCAAAATAAAGGGGGCTGGTGATTAGTTAGAAAAGGCACTTCTGGCATTACAAATAATGGATATTATAGGCTAATTTATGTCTCCCCACAACACTCATATGTTGACATCCTAACCTTGATTGGCTTTTATTATTATTATTATTATTATACTTTAAGTTCTAGGGTACATGTGCACAACTTGCAGGTTTGTTACATAGGTATACATGTCCCATGTTGGTGTGCTGCACCCATCAACTCGTCATTTACATTAGGTATTTCTCCTAATGCTATCCCTCCCCCAGCCCCCACCCCCCAGCAGGCCCTGGTGTGTGATGTTCCCTTCCCTGTGTCCATATGTTCTCGTTGTTCAACTCTTATTTATGAGTGAGAACATGCGGTGTTTGATTTTTTGTCCTTGTGATATTTTGCTGAGAATGATGGTTTCCAGCTTCATCCATGTCCCTGCAAAGGACATGAACTCATCCTTTTTTATGGCTGCATGGTATTCCATGGTGTATATGTGCCACATTTTCTTAATCCAGTCTGTCACTGATGGACATTTGGGTTGGTTCCAAGTCTTTGCTATTGTGAATAGTGCTCCAATAAACATACATGTGCATGTGACTTTATAGTAACATGATTTATAATCCTTTGGGTATATATCCAGTAATGGGATCACTGGATCAAATGGTATTTCTAGTTCTAGATCCTTGAGGAATCACCACACCGTCTTCCACAATGGTTGAACTAGTTTACACTCCCACCAACAGTGTAAAAGCGTTCCCATTTCTCCTCTCCAGCATCTGTTGTTTCTGCCTTTTTAATGACTGCCATTCTAACTAGCATAAGATGGTATCTCACTTGGTTTTGATTTGCATTTTGTGATGACCAGTGATGATGAACATTTTTTCATGTGTCTGTTGGCTGCATAAATGTCTTTTTTTGAGAAGTATCTGTTCATATCCTTTGCCCACTTTTTGATGGGGTTCTTTTTTTTCTTGTAAATGTGTTTAAGTTTTTTGTAGATTCTGGATATTAACCTTTTGTCAGATGGGTAGATTGCAAAAATTTTCTCCCATTCTGTAGGTTGCCCGTTCACTCTGATGATAGCTTCTTTTGCTGTGCAGAAGCTCTTCAGTTTAGATTTCTATTTTGGCTTTTGTTGCCATTGCTTTTGGTGTTTTAGTCATGAAGTCTTTGTCCATGCCTATGTTCTGAATGGTATTGCTATTTTCTATTTAGATTTCTATTTTGGCTTTTGTTTAGATTTCTATTTTGGCTTTTGTTCCATTGCTTTTGGTGTTTTAGTCATGAAGTCTTTGTCCATGCCTATGTTCTGAATGGTATTGCCTAGGTTTTCTTCTAGGGTTTTTATGGTTTTACGTCTTACATTTAAGTCTTTAATCCATCTTGAGTTAATTTTTGTGTAAGGTGTAAGGAAGGGATCCAGTTACAGCTTTCTGCATATGGCTAGATTGGCTTATTATTATTATTTTTTCCAAATGATACAGGGTCTCCTTTGTTGCCCAGGCTGGAATGCAGTGGCACACTCATAGCTCACTGTAGCCTTGAACTCCTGGGCTCAAGCAATCCTCCCACCCCAGCCTCAGGTAGCTGAGACTACAGGAATGCACCACTGTGCCCTGCAGCAAGATTGGTTTTTAAAATGATTTCTACCTCAGTGGGAGGAATTAGAAGCTGCTAGACTGACTTTATATGCCTGCAGGACAGCTGAAAGTAGATGTAATGTTGAAACTTTTCTTTGAGTAATTCCACTTGTGGGTCTTGGGTTGAGTTTCCTGGAAGCAGATCCTGAGGCAAGGATTTGTACACAGTGATTTATTCTGTAAGTGTTTCTTGAGTAATTGGTAAGACGTCAGGTAAGATAACATCCCACTGAGTGCATCTTCAACTTTATTCCACATGGGAGCTCTGAAGTATATATCATGCCTCTGAATTAATCTGACTTAAAGCAAGGGTGCTGGGCTTTCATACTCTCACAATGGTCAGTCCCAGCAGAAGGGACAGAGGTAGGAGTGGGGTGGTGGTAGGGAGAGTGGTGGGGAGGGAGAGAAATCATCAGGCACTCAGTCCTCTGCAAGTTCGGATGATGCTGCTCCAGTCGTCTGAAGACAGTATGCGAAGAAGAGTCACAGGCATGGCACACAGAAGTCAGAGGTGAGACACACGCAAGTACCAAAGGGAAGCCAGTGGATCTGGACAGAGCACCCACCATGTCTCAGGTGATGAGGCATTGACTAAACTCCAGGTGGGGTCCTTTTTCTTCCTGCTCTGTTGTATTTTACTGGGTCTGGTCAATTTCTGTATACATAATATTTAGAATTTACCATACTATTTGGACAAGAAGGAAGAAAGATTTACCTTAAAAAATAAGAGAGAGCACTTTTTGGTGCATACAATGGGCTGGGCACTTCTCTAAGCACTACACTTTTTTTTGAGATGGAGTTTTGCTCTTTGTAGCCAGGCTGGAGTGCTGTGGCATGATCTTGGCTCACTGCAACCTCTGCCTCCCAGGTTCAAGGAATTCTCCTGTCTCATCCCCCTGAGTAGCTGGGATTACAGGCACGCACCACCACACCCTGCTAATTTTTTGTATTTTTAGTACAGACGGGGTTTCACCATGTTGGCCAGGCTGGTCTCGAACTCCTGACCTCAGATGATCTACCCCCGCCCCTCGGCCTCCCAAAGTGCTGGGATTACAGGTTTGAGTCATTGTGCCCGGCCTATACTCTATACATTCTTTTAATCCTATATGCCACTTTTATAGATAAGGACACTAAGGCTTAGAAAAATTAAGTAACTTTTCTGTTGGTGATACAGCTTAGGTGATGAAGCAAAGATTCAAAATCACATTTTGAGTATCATGTAAAAATAAAACAACACAATCAATCTTTTTTGAAGTATAGTGACATTTTTGGTGAAGCAATTTAAAATCAATTTTGAGACCATCCTTATGAAATAGATAGAAATATTTACTTAGTTAAAAGGCTTAAATAGTTTGATGAATGGGTTGGAATGTGTATTTGTTTTGAAATATAATGAATCTCTAGTCAGCTTTTTTCTTTATTTCTCTCCTATAGTAAAAGTCTACCATTACTGATAAATATTGAGCAAGTCAGTTTCAGAGGTGAAACTGAAAAAAGGCCCGAAAAAAGAACTCCGGCATCTGCAATCTATATTTTTGGTCACATCTACATGCTATCTGCCATAGGAAAAGAGCAGTCCCTTCAAGAGTAAAGTTTTGTTCCCAACGAACTGTGGCAGCTACATAGCCCATCTGACAGATTTGCTGACTCCAGTGAGTTTGGCTGTGGTTGAAGACCTCAGGCAATGTTTTCTTCCTTGCTGTGAAATAATTGTCTAGAGACAGGAGAATCCTCCAGATGGCTAGTTAAATACCTCCAGAAGGCCTGGGGCATTGATGAATCTCTCTAAGGATTTCTGTAGTTTACAAGTGGCTTTTGGTTGAAGAATCTCATTATTCAGATCCCTCAGAGTGGGATCTCCAAGCTGGCGTAACTGTAAAGCAGAGCTGTAAAGGAAACTGTAAAGTAGATATGTGGTTGCATCTCAGCACTTCTGAGTAAAAACTCTAATGCAGAGTTTTCTTTTTTTTATTTTAAAAAATTGATATTTAAAATTGTTTCTTGTTTTTTCTTTTCTAGCATTATTAGGATCTTTTTGGTTTTTTTTTTTTTTTCATATACTTGTCTCCCTTACTTTCATGTCTGAAACCCCTATATTTTCATACTGGACGTAAAATGGGTAAAAATTAATAAGCAGAGCTTGCCAGGTTCTTGCTTCCATACGAAAAGTACATGTGCATCCCATAGACTTCTCCTTCCAAATTTCCCCGGTTATTTCTAGGATTTCCCAGGGAAGGAGCTCTTAAGCCTGTACTGCTTCTCCATTGTCCTCATTTTCCACTCTAGCATCCTTTGGTGCTATTTCCTGCTTCTGCCTCTACTGCTCGTGCAACCGAGTGCCAGCCCCTAAGCACTGTTACCGCTATGGGATGACGCTGTCTCCTGCCAGCACCACCGCCTTGGTTATGCTGGAGTCCTCAGGGGCCCGGGGAGCCCTGCCAAGACGACTCTGCTCCTGCACCAGAATGCCTCTCACCTCCCCATCCCTCTTCCGTGTTATATTTTACATACAGTACAAAAGAAGAGCTGTTTGTGTTCAGTGCTTCATATAATTTATATTGAACACATATTTCAGGTTTTACTTGTAGTCACATCCATTCTCCATGAGTTCAAGGAGATTGAAACTGACAAATGTGATTCTGGGCTTATATCACATTTAAGCCCGTCTCCCATGACCTAGGCTTTGTACTTGGGACCAACTTTACTTCTCTACTTTTGTTTACTTTAGGATCTATTTTTTTTTTCCCAGGAGATGCCTTAGTTTCTCATAAAAATACATTTCTGATGGGTCTACCTAACAGTCTGTTAGTTATGTTCATATATCTGAATCCCGGTGGTAGATACAGCTGAGACTCCAGCTAGGACGCCTCCCTCCCTCCTTCTCTCCCTCCCTCCCTTCTTCCTCTGTCTTACTCTCCCTTTTCATCTCCATACTTTTACACTCATACACAATAATAATGTATTCATCAAGTACCATCTATATGCCAGGCACTGTTCTAATCACTTCAGATAAAAGAGCAACAAAATAGACAACGTCCTACTGTCTTGAACGTTGTAGAGTGATGAGTTCTATGACCAGCACCTACAACAGAGAGCTGTGACCGACGGTGACCAGGGGCTAATTTCTATGGAGTGGTGAGGGAAGGCCTTTCTCATGAGGTAAATGTCCAGCTGAGATCTGAATAACAAGAAGGGCCCAATTATATAAAAACCTGGCATTTGAGCCTTCTATGCAGAGATAATAACAATATTTATGACTATATATATATATCCTAATCTACCACTGAAAGCTTTCCTTGCCCCTAAATATGTAAGAAGAGGGGGTGGTTTTACACAGAACCACCCAGGTTTGGCTTGTTCCACTTACCCAGAGGTGACACTGGGGCCCATCCTGAGCAGCACCCCATATGAGTGACCCGGCCTCACAGGCTCTCAGCAACAGATCCCTCTCGGGACACAGCCGCATCCCCAAGCCACTGCGCACTCTAATGGGGCCTCTGGGCATATGGTTTTCAGAGTTTTTCACCTCATTCCACAGAGAAGGGAGCTCCAGGGAAATCTCAGGGCAGGTGCAGAATCACAGCCGGGGAGAGGGTGGTGGGAAGCCTGCATTCTCTTTATTCACAGGGAAGTCTAGATTCCACAGAATTAAGCTCCAGCAGATGAAGAGTAGGGACTTCTCTACACCACAGAGCGTTTCTGATAGAGTAGGAGGGTGAGACCTGGATTCCCAAGACAGCTAAGGAACTCAGGCGGCTCCAGCACCCCTGTGGGGCCAGGGTCTCCGTCTCACTCCTCAGAGGGGACACTGGTCACCACAAGCTGGGGCGCCTCCCAGGCAGCCTCACTGAGTATTCTGGCTTTCACCGTTCTCCTGATAGGGCTGAGCCATCTGAGTGTTGCTGTCCTTTATCCTGGGCTCCCCTCTGCAGCCACAGGCCTCCTCACTGTCCCTGAGCTGCATCTCAGTCAGAGACCCGCCATTTGCCTGCTGGATATTCCCATGCTTATCCTTCCGTATTGTCTTTTCTCATCTTTCTCTCACTAGGACTCCTTTTATTTCCTCTTCATCTCATCACTGTCTCATATCCTGTTAACTCTTAAGGCCCAGCTCCAGACCGCACCTCCTCTTAGGGGCCCTTCCAATTTGTTTTTTTTTTTTTTTTTTTTTTTTTTGAGATGGAGTCTTGCTGTGTCACCTAGGCCGGAGTGCAGTGGCCCGATCTTGATTCACTGCAACCTCCACCTCCCAGGTTCAAGCAATTCTTATGCCTCAGCATCCCAAGTAGCTGGAATTACAGGTGTGAGCCACCATGCCCAGCTAATATTTTTGTATTTTTATTTTTAGTAGAGATGGAGGTTTGCCATATTGGCCAGGCTGGTCTTAAGCTCCTGACCTCAAGTGATTGATCCACCTGCTTCAGCCTCCTGAAGTGCTGGGATTACAGGTGTGAGCCACCTCTCCACTTTTCCAATTGTTGTTATTGCTTGCATTAATCTCTTCTTTGCTAGATACCAACAAGCATCTAGATTCCAACTTATGCACTCTTCTCCCCTTCCTTCTCTCCTTCCTTTTTTCTTCCCTTCCCCTTTCTTCCTTCTAATTGAGAATTAGCTTATTCATCTTCTTTTTGAAGAAAAAAAAATGTTACTAAATAATACGTAACAGGAATATTTGTAAATGTATGTGAACAGCATAAAGCATTAACAATAATACAAAGACGTACCGCTCCCCCCGGCTCAAGAACGAGACACTACCATTTTCCTTCAATATCCCAGTGTGTTCCCGCTAGGTCCCACCCCCTTTATTCCCCATTCTCCATCCCAATGGGTCACTACTATTCTGAATGCATATCTATCACTGTCCCTTACTCACCACTTTGGATCCTTAAACAGTGACTCATTTAGTTCTGCCTGCATTTGGATTTTATACTAGTGGGATTACGGTATGTGAACTCTTCTGTGTCTTGCTTAATTGGCTCAGCATTGTGTTTGTAAGAGTCTTCCACGTTGATGCATACTGCTGAGTTCATTTTCACTGCTGCATGGTATTCCATTGCATTAGTGTATCATTATTTATTTATCCATTCTATGGCGGTGCCACATCAGGATTGTCTTTTTCCATTATGTGAATGCTTCTACAAACATTATTGTAGATGTCTCCTGATGCACATGTGCAGGAGTTTCCCTAAGATATGCACAAAGTAGAAGAATTGTTGGGATTGAGGGTGCTCACATATTCAGCTTTATGGGACATGCCAAATAATTTCCAATGTGGTTGTCCCTATTTATAGTCTCATCAGTGGTGGATGAGAGTTCCTGTTTTTCTGCATTCTTGATGAACTTGGTTTGTTATTTTTTAATTTTTGTCAATCTTGTGGCAAATATTGGAGGCTACGGGTCGGAGTAAGCTCAAGCGGTTACCTCCTCATGCCGGGTTTTCTATCTGTCCAAATATTGGAGGCTTTAGTTTGAACTTCTCTGATTTCTAATGAAGTGAACATCTTTTTATATGTTTATTGGTTATTTAGATTACTTCTTTTGTTAAGAGCCTATTCAAATGTTTTTTTCTTTCTTTCTTTTTTTTTTTTTTTTTTTTTTCAGATGAGGTCTCACTCTGTCACCCAGGCTGGAGTGCAGTGGCACTCTTGGTTCACAGCAACCTCTGCCTCCCAGTCTTAAGTGAGCCTCCCACCTTAGCCTCCCAAGTAGCCTGGACTACAGACATGTGCCACCACACCCGACTAATTTTTTTTTTTTGTATTTTTTTGTAGAGACAGGGTTTCACCTTGTTGCCCAGGCTGCTCTTGAACTCCTGAGCTCAAACGATCCACCTGCCTTGGCTTCCCAAAGTGCTGGGATTACAGGCATGAGCCACTGCATCCAGCCAAGTTTTTTGTTTTTTGCTTTTTTTTTTTTTTTTTTTTTTTTTTTTTGAGACAGAGTGTCACACTGTCGCCCGGGCTGGAGTGCAATGGTGCGATCTCGGCTCACTGCAACCTCTGCCTCCTGGATTCATACAATTCTCCTGCCTCAGCCTCCCGAGTAGGTGGGATTGCAGGCATACACCACCACACCTGGCTAATTTTTTGTATTTTTAGTAGAGACAGGGTTTCACTATGTTGGCTAGACTGGTCTTGAACTCCTGACCTCAGGTGATCCACCTGCCTTGGCCTCCCAAAATGCTAGGATTACAGGCATGAGCCATCATGCCTGGCCCCAGCCTAGTTCTTTATATATATTCTCAGTAATGGTCCTTAATTGGTTGTACAGTTTGCTAATATCACTTCACAGTTTGTAGGGTTTTTGTTTTCCTTCTCTATTTATGGCTTCCTTCTTTGAAAAGAAGTTCCTAATTTTAATTAAATAAGAGGTATAAACCTTTTCCTTTACGTTTTGTGCTTTCTTGTGCATTATTTAAGAAAGTCTTTCAACCTTGAGGTCATGATGCCGTATTGTCTTACATCACCTCCCAAAAGCTCTAAAGCTTTGCCTCCTGCATTTAGGTTTAATCCACCACGAATTGATTTTTGTGAGTCTCGTATGAGATCAAATTTCATTTTGTCCATACGAACAGCCAGTTGTTTCAGGATCATTTACTATATAGTTCCCAGTAATGGATTGTTACCTCTGTCATAGATCAAATGTCCAAATGTAAGCCAAGCCTCTTAAAAGTTCTGTTTTGAGGTCTGTTTCTTTGCTTTCTATTCTGTTCTATTGGTCCAATTGTCTAGGCCTATAACAAAGTTATGCTGTTTTAAGTATTATGGTCTTATAATCAGTTCTTATATCTTGTGAGAAATATCCTACCATTTTTTTTCTTCTTTTTAAGGATTTCTTGGCTATTGTTTGTCTTTGGCTCTCCCATCAAAAAAAGGAAAAATGAAATTAAATCAGAACTTGAAAAGGGGGAGGTAACCAAAGATGCTGCAGGTATTCAAAAGAAAATAAGAGGATGTTATACACATTATACCAAATACCTTTAAAAATCAATGCAATTAGAACTTCTCCAAATATGTAATTTACTAATATGACTCAGGAAGTGATATTTTTTCAGAAGTTTATTTTCTGTTTGTTACTTATAATGTATACAAGTGCAATAGATCGTTGTATTTATTTAATGTCCAGAAATGTTATAAACTCTTATTAATTCTAATAATTTGTCCATAGATTCTTTTGGATTTCCTATGTATATATCCAGACTATTTGGGAACAGGGTGATTATATTTCTTCTTTCTAACCCATATACATTTTATTTCTTGTCCTTTGCCTTACTGCAATGGCTGGGAACTACAGAAGAATCTTGAAGAGAAGTGGTCTAGCAGGCAACTTCACCTATTCTCTGTTTCAAAAAGAATGCCTTCAATGTTTTGTCATTTGTGGAAGCTCCTTTTTTGGGGGGTGGATGTCCTTTGTTACGTCAAGATATTTCTATTCTATTCCTAGTTCGCTAAGAGATTTTATCCTAAATGGATATTGAATTTGGTCTACAACTTTTGAAATGATCATTTTATTTTTCTTCCTTAATCTACAACTTGGGGAATTAAATTAATTCATTTAAAAAATTTTGGACAAACTTTGCATTCCTGGTATAATCTGATTTAGTTATGATATACCATCTTGGATTTCATTTGCTAATTTTTAGTTTAATTTTTTTGCATTTATGTAATTTTCTTCTATTGTTCTTGCCAGATCTTGGTATGCAAATTATGATAGCTTCTGAAAGAGTTAATGTTAGATTGAAACGAGAGTTCCTTAAATGTTTGGCAGAACTCACCAGTGAAGCTATTGAGTGCTGTTCATTTTTTTTGTTGTTGTTTGTTTGTTTGTTTTTAGAGCCAGGGTCTTTCATTTATTAGTTTATTGAGATGGAGTCTTGCTCTGTCACCCAGGCTGGAGTGCAGTGGTGTGATCTCGGTTCACTGCAACCTGCGCCTCCTGGGTTCAAGGGATTCCCCTGCCTCAGCCTCCCAAGTAGCTGGGATTATAAGCATGTACCACCAGGTCTGGATAATTTTTGTATTTTTAGTAGAGATGGGGTTTTGCCATTTTGGCCAGGCTGCACTGGAACTGCTGACCTCAAGTGATCCACCCACCTTGGCCTCCCAAAATGCTGGGATTATGGGTGTGAGCCACTGCGCCTGGCCAGAGACAGGGTCTTTCGAAAGTCTAAAGCATCTATCATATGTTTCATCTTTTCCATTTTTGCCATTGTTCCTTTATGCTGTCATTCATTTGATTAATCTCAACAGAATTTTGTTCATTTTATGTTTTATTGAAAAACCAACTTTTGGCTTGTTGTTCGTCTCTATGATATAATTTTTTCCTATGTCATTAATTGTTGCTTCTTAAAAAAAGATCTTTCCTTCAATTTCCTTAAGTTTATTTTCCTGTTGTTTTTCTAACTTCTTAAGGTGAAAGTTTTTGTTTGCTTGTTTTTAAGCCTTTCTATATCTATATATTATCAGAAGTTGGCAAACTATGGCTGGCAGGCCAAATGTGGCCCACTACCTGTGTTTCTCAGTAAAGTTTTATTAACACACAAGCATGGCAATTTATTTATGTGTTGTTTATGGTGTTTTTTGTGCTACAATGGCAGTGATATGGCCCACAAAAATCTAAAATATTTATAGTCTAGCCTCTTATTGAAAAAGTTTGCTGACCCCTGCATTACATCAGTGTTGTTAACTCTACTGTTCAAATATTCATTTTCCTTACTTTTCATCTCCTGCTGCTTCTGTCAATTTTTGAAAGATGTGTGTTATAAATTACAATTCTGATGGTAGATTCCTCAATTTGTCCTAGTAGTTCTGCCAAATTTACTTTATTTTGGATCTATGGGTATTCAATGACTATACATGTAAAATTGTTGTATCTTCCTGGTGAATTGAAGTTTTAAGTAATTGAGATTACAGACGTGAGCCGCCATGCCCAGCTAAGTTCTTTTTTACTATAAATGGTCTCTTTTGCCTTAAGGTCTCTGTGTGCTGTTAATACAGCAATCTCAGTTTTTCTCTTAGTTAACATTTATGTGGCATACATGATATATATTTTTCCATCCCTTTGCTTTGGTGTACCTTTATTTTTCGATTCACCACTTTAATTGTAAATGTACAATTCAGTAGTTTTTAATATAGTCACAATATTATGATCATCATAATT
Organism: Chlorocebus sabaeus; assembly: GCF_047675955.1. Classification (NCBI taxonomy): domain Eukaryota; kingdom Metazoa; phylum Chordata; class Mammalia; order Primates; family Cercopithecidae; genus Chlorocebus; species Chlorocebus sabaeus. The sequence goes on along the minus strand of NC_132920.1, from coordinate 24,313,442 downwards.
ACTTAATTCCAGAATATTTCCATTGTACCAAAAATAATTCTGTACTTTCTAATTTTCCCCTCCCTCACCCTCTGGTAACCACAAATCTACTTGCTGTCTCTATAAATATACTTAGTCTGGACATTTCATAGAAATGAAATCATTCAATATGAAACCTTTCATTTCTGGTTTCTTTCCTTTAGCTTAATGTTTTCAAGGTTCATCCATGATGTATCAGTATTTCATTCTTTATGGCTGACTAATATTCCATGGCATGGATTTACCGCATTTTGTGCTCTAATCATTCATCAGTTGATGGACACGTGAGTTGTTTCTACTTTTTGGTTATTATGAATAATGCTTCTATGAACATTCATGTATAACATATGTCAACATGTTTTTTTAATATGTTATGCACTTTTTTTGTATGTGAACTTTATTTATTTTTATTTTTTTGAGACAGGGTCTCTCTTTTTCACAGGGGCTAGAGTGCAGTGGCATAAAAATGGCTTGCTACAGCCTTGATCTCCCAGGCATGAGCAATCCTCTTGCCTCAGCTCCTCAAGTAGCTGGAACCACAGGTGCGTGCCACCATGCCTGGCTAATTTTTTTGTATTTTTTGTAAAGGTGGGGTTTCATGATGCTGGCCAGGCTGGTCTTGGACCCCTGACCTCAAGTGATCTTCCTGCCTTGGCCTTCCAAAGTGCTGGGATTATAGGCATGAGCTACCGTGCCTGGCCTGTATGTGGACATATGTTTTTAATTCTCTTGGGTATATGCTTAGGAATGGAATAACTGGGTTATATGATATCCTATCTCTTTTTGAGGAGTTGCCAACTGTTTCCAAAGAGGCTGCGCCATTTTACATTCCCACCAGTAATGTATGAGGGTTCAAATTTCTCCACATTCCCACCAAGACTTTTTTTTTCTTCTTTTAAACTATTATAGCCATCCTAATGGATGTGAAACAGCAGCCTCTATATCCATTAGTATTTGATGTGTCCCTTACAAACAACACAGAGCTGGGGGTTTCCTTCCATATGACCACCTTTTTCTTTCACTTGGTGCATTTAACTCATTTATTTTTTGTGATTAGTGACCTAGATTTTTTGTTTTTCTTTTTGAGACAGGGTCTTGCTGTGTCACTCAGGCTGGAGTGCAGTGGTGTGGTCTCAGCTCACTGCAGCCTCCCTCAGCCCTGGCTCAAGAGATCCTCCCACCTCAGCCTCTTGAGTAGCTGGGATCACAGGCATGCACCACCATACCCGGCTATTGTTTTTGTATTTTTGGTAGAGACAGGGTCTCGCCATGTTGGCCAGGCTTGTCTTGAACTCTTAAGCTTAAGTGATCTTCCCACCTCAGCCTCCCAAAGTGCTGGATTATAGGCATGAGCCACTGCTCCTAACCCTAATTAGATTTGTATCACATAATTTTGTGCTTTCTATGTGTCATGCTATTTAAAAACTCTTTTTTTTAGGTGAATACTCTTTTTCTTTATTTCATTTTGCCTGATCTATCAGTTTGGCAGTTATACTCAGTATGTCTATTTTTTTTTTTTTTGAGACGGAGTCCCACTCTGTCACCCAGGCTGGAGTGCAGTGGTGTAATCTTGGCTCACTGCAACCTCCGCCTCCCGGGTTCAAGCTATTTTCTTGCCTCAGCCTCCTGAGTAGCTGTGATTACAGGTGTGCACCACCATGCATGGTTAATTTTTTGTACTTTTAATAGAGACGGGGTTTCACCATGTTGGCCAGGCTGGTCTCAAACTCCTGACCTAAGGTGATCCACCTGCCTCGGCCTCCCAAAATGCTGGGATTACAGGCATAAGCCACTGAGCCCAGGCTTAGAATGTCTATTTTTTAAAACAATAGTTATGCTATACATTTTAATATACATACATAACAATATCTCAAGTTTTTGATTTTTCTCCACAAAAACAACAAAAGGACCTTATAATGCTTACATTTTAATTACTCTCTTCTCTATTTATTTCTGTTATTCTCTCTTTTTTTTTTTTTTTTTGAGACAGAGTCTTACTCTTTTGCCCAGGCTGGAGTGCAATAGCATGATTTCGGCTCACTGCAATCTCCACCTCCTGTGTTCAAGCAATTCTCCTGCCTCAGCCTCCTGAGTAGCTGGGATTACAGGCATGCACCACTGCACCCAGTTAATTTTTGTATTTTTGTATTTTTAGTGGAGACAGGGTTTCACCATGTTGGCCAAGTTGGTCTTGAACTCCTGACTTCAAGTGATCCACCCGCCTCAGCCTCCCAAAGTCTTGGGATTACAGGCATGAGCCACCGCGCCTAGCTTATATTCTATTATTTTCTAGTATTCCAGTTCTATATGAATCATACATCCCACAATCAGACAGTGTCATTGTTGTTTCCTGCAATTGTTTAAAATATTTATCATGTAGTTACCAGTGTCTTCATTCACTGTGCCTTCTTGCCTCTTAGACTATCATTCAAGGTCAGTTTTTTTTTTCTGTTTGAGCCAAGTTCTTAAAATTTCCTTTAATGAACTTCTCTTGGTGGCAAATGCTCTCATTTTTTACTCATTCTTGAGAAAGATAATTTTGCCAGGGACAAATTCCATCTTAACAACTATTTTCCCAACACCTTGAAGATCTTATTCCATTGTTTTCTGGTTTGTAATGTTTCTTTTGAGAAATCAGTCATTAATTAAATTGTCTTTTCTTTGTAGGTAACACCTGTTTTCCCACTAACTTCTTTTGATTTTTTGTTACGTGCATATTTTGTATCGCAGAATCACTACGATATGCTAAGGTGGTGATTCTTTGTTTTTTTTCCTTCTTAAGATTCATTTGACTCCCTGAATATGAATATTTGTAGCTTTCAACAATTCTAGAAAACTTCAGTTAATGACTTTGCTTCATTCTCTTTGTGTCTCCTTCTGGAATTTTGATTAAAAATATAGTAAATAGTCTTACTTTTAGCTTCTAACCCTTCTTTCATATTTTTCATCTATTTTCTGTCTGTCCTGTCTTCTGGATCACTTATTTGTTATTTTTTTCTTTTTTTTAACTGAAGTCCAGAAATCAGATGCAAGGATAACTTATTTGAATACACTATTTTAGTTTAATAATTCTCTCTTTGGATGTGACTAATCTGCTATTTAAACTCTTTATTGAGTTTTAAATTTTAATTATGTTTTTCAATTCTAGAGATACTGCTTCACAATTTTTTTAAAAAAACCTTTGGTCATTTTAAAAGTCTTTTGTTCTTACATTTTCAATCTTTTTTTCCTTTAAATATAGTAAACATAATTCTTTTACATTCTGCCTATGATAATTTCTGTATCTGAAATTTTTGTAGGTCTGATTCTTCTGGCTGTTGTTCCTTCAGATTCCCATTTATCATTTGTTTTCTTATAAGTTTTAGGTTTTTTGACTGTATATTCATGTTTCTTGGAACATTATCTATGGGGATTATCTGTAAACTGAGTAGAAGCTGTGTTCCTCCAGAGAAAATTTGTGTTGGTTTCTGTCAGTCATCTGGGAACAATTCCAATCCGGAACTTTACATTTAATTTTTTGCCCCACATTTTTAGATCACAAAGAAAGAGTTAATTAGGTTCCACAGCTATCTAGGGGTCAACTGATGTAATTATGAAGCATCAGGATGAAATTCTGTGCTCCCTTCCTCCTACCTTGGCCTTTAGCACAAATGGGAAAATAAGCATATCTTCTTGCCATAATTGCTCTGCAAAGAGGGCTAATTTCTTATTCACCATCACATTTATGGTGTAACTCTTTCAATTTCCATATTTGCATGGGAAACTTCTCTCTGAATCTTCACCTTGGGAGGCCCTAGGCCTATCTCTTGTGTCTCTGTCCCTGTGTAGCCATCAAAATAACAGTTCCAGATCACCAGGGCATAGGCAGGTATACTTAGAGTTAAAGCTGATTTCAGTGCTTGCTTACTTCCCAGGGTTTCTGTTATCCCTCAAGTTTTGGCTTTTCTGAATTCTTTTCATTCTTACCGAATTGGCAATGCATTTAAAAAGGTTTAGACATTTAGCCAGGCATGGTGTCTCATGCCTGTAATTCCAGCACTTTGAGAGGCCAAGATAGGAGGATTGCTTGAGACCAGGAGTTCAAGACCAGCCTGGGCAACACAGAGAGACCCCATCCCTCCACAAAATTTTTAATAATTAGCCAGTTGTAGTGGCACATACCTGTAATCCTAGCTACCAAGGAGGCTGGGGCAGGATGATTGCTTAAGCCTAGAAGTTGCAGTGAGCTATGATCATGCCACAACCTGGGTGACAGAGGGAGGCCCTGTTTCTAAAGGAAAAAAAAAGATTTAGATATTGTGAAAAAAGATCAAGTGTTTTAGATTGCTTTAGAAGGAGAGTGATCCAAGATATTTAGCTCACCATGTTGTTAGGAATGAAAGTCAACCAATATTCTCTTTGAAAAGGATTAAGGGCAGAAACCACATATGAGCATATATACTCCATAATGGTTTCTATACAACACTGGGCACATCACAGCAACTGTTTGACGCTCCTCAAGGTGCACCTCTTCTTCCTTCATATCCCCAGCACCCTTCATGCTCAGATTAATTCATTTAACAAACATTTATTAAACACTTATCTTTACCATGATACTAACTGCTAGAAGATCCATGGAAGATACTTCCTTCTATAACACAGAGAAAATAGAAGCTCTCGGTTTGAGTTTTCGCCGACTTTTCTTCACCTCGGCCTCTAAACTTGCTACTTTATGGTGGGTTTGCAGGTCTCATTCTAGTGAACTGCAAGTTTTTTCACTGCTATCAAATCTGTCAACATAAAATTGTATGTGTTTTTCAGAGAAAGAAAATTTTGACTTGAAGAAATGTGGTATTTGGTTTATGTAGAATTCTAAGATAAACAACTATGGTTTTCTTCAGAATTCACTTTATGGTTTTCTTCAGGATTCACTTATGATTTTATATAAAATAAGGTTTAATGCTTCTGGTTTTAGGAGACTGTTTCTACTCATCTCACATTCTAAGTGGAAATAAAGAAAGTAGTAAATGATTACTTCTGGCTGGGAGAAGTGGCTTACACCTATAATCCAAGAACTTTGGGAGGCTGAAGTGGGAGGATCACCTGAGGTCAGGAGTTTGAGACCAGCCTGGCCAACATGGTGAAAGCCCATCTTTACTAAAAATGCAAAAATTAGCTGGGCATGGTGGTGCGCACCTGTAATCCCAGCTACTCAGGAGGCTTAGGTGGGAGAATTGCTTGAACACAGGAGGTGGAGGTTGCAGTGAGCTGAGATGGCGCCACTGCACTCCAGCCTGGGTGACAGAGACTCTCCATCTCAAAACAAAAACAACAACAAAAACAGCAACAACAACTTTTTACTTTTTATTATTCTTTTCTTTTTTTTCTTTTGGAAAAAAATATGGAATGCTTCATTTATTTGCATGTCATCCTTACACAGGAACTTATGCTAATCTTATCTGTATCATTCCAGTTTTAGTATATGTGCTGCTAAAGCAAGCCTTTTTATTATTCTTAACTCCTTAGTTATATGGCAATGTATAGAACAAGCATTTTTAGGTTGCATGCGGTGGCTCACGCCTGTAATCCCAACATTTTGGGAGGCCGAGGTGGGTGGACCACCTGAGGTCAGGAGTTTGAGACCAGCTTCGCCAACATGGTGAAAACCTGTCTCTAATAAAAATACAAAAATTAGATTGGCATGGTGGCAGGCACTTGTAATCCCAGCTGCTTGGGAGGCTGTGGCAGGAGAACTGCTTGAACCCGAGAGGCAGAGGTTGCAGTGAGCCGAGATCATGCCATTGCACTCCAACCTGGGTGACAAGAGCAAATCTCTGTTTCAAAACAAACAAACAAACCTCTAAAGCTAGGTAAGGCAATGAGGATGAGCAACAGAGGAAGGATTAAAGTGTGTTAGGCAAATGGAAGCTACAGGATTTGGTTCTGGATAGGAGTTAAGGATGATACCCATTATAATCAATATTGGCCAATGAGTTAGCCAGTTAATATAGCCAACTGGGGTAGGCCACCTAGCACATGGATATGAAGAAGTAGTTAGCGATTACCAGAACTGATTGAATTCACCTGACAAGAGGCTTGTCAGAGAGTCATCATTATCCATGTGTAGGTCCAAGAAACAGTCTCAAGGCACTCAAGTTCCTATCCTTTTTGAGGCTAAGATATGAAAACTGATTGTAAAGGTGACACTTTTTAAGGAAAAACTAGCAGAATATGTCCCACATTTCATACATATCTCTATTGCCTTCAAAGGATATTAAAACTCAATACCGGGTAAGAGAGTTTGGTTTCCTGTGTAGGTGCACACCTCTGCACGTGGCTGTGCATTTTCTGTGGAAGCTAAGCAATTAGTCTTAGAATCTCTTTGGTTGTCAAGGGATGTACTTTTTTTTGCTGATCTGAAAATATGTTTCCTTCTACAGAAGTATGTTCCACTTTTTTGAAGTTTTAAGTTAATTTTAATATATTTTCCTTTTATTAATTAATTCATGAAATAGTTATTTACTACTTGCCATGTTCCCGCCTCTGTGCTAGGTACTAGTAGGACGTTGATGAATAAAATGAACACAATCCTTTTCCTTAGGGAATTTATACGTATAAACATTTAACTCTACAAAGATTAAACATGTAATTATATAAAGCTTTATAATTAAACATATAATTATATGAAGGTTTGTAATTATATAGCCAGGCATGGTGACTTGCACCTGTAGTCCTACCTACTTGGGAGGCTGAGGTGGGAGGATCACCTGAGCCCATGAGGTCAAGGCTGCAGTATGTTATGCTCATGCCTGTGAGTAACCACTGCTCTCCAGCTTGGGCAACATGGTGAGATCCCATCTTTTAAAAATAAATAAATAACTATTTTAAATTTTATAATTGTCATTGATAAAACCTATAGAGAAAAAAATATATAATATATAATATTTTGGGGGTTTATCCTGAGCTGGGGAGTGAGATAGAGAAGATTTCCTGGGGAACTGACATTTAAGTTGGGACTTGATCTATAGAGGGAGTTGGAGGGAACCAAATAAATAGGAATCAGGGGATAAGGGGCTATAAAGTACATCCAAAGGAATTTTAAAGGAAGCGATGGTACAAGTTTTCACTTTGGAGAGCCATAGGAAGATTAGTGCAAGAAGAGATGGAAACTAAAGCAACAACAGTAGTATATTTATGGCTTTGTAATCAAAGTTGATGATATTGGATTTCACTGTAAGAGAAATGATAAGGATTTGAAGAATTTTAAGCTAGAAAGTGAAGTGGGTAGATCTGTGTTTTCAGCAACCTTTCAGGCTGACTGTTCTGTGGAGAATGGATAACAGGGAAGCAAACTGGAAACAGGGTTACCTCTTAGGGGATGATGATGCCTTGAATTCAAAAGTGGAAATGGGTGTGGAGATAAGTGAATGGCTTTAAGAAATATTTGAGAAGTAGAATTGATAGAACTTGGTGATTAGTTGGAGAGCCCTTACAAACCTAGGGTGTGATGTGGTCTGGTTTTAGCACAGTATTACATCAAAATAAATATTGTTTAAGCAGAAATATATAATTGAAAGCTTTTCAGAGATTTAGGCTCTTGAGGAAACAGCAAATGCCTTGTTGGTATTATTATTTTTCTTTTTGATTTTTTGAGGCAGGGTCTCATTCTCTTACCCAGGTTGGAGTGTAATGGCATGATCGTGGCTCACTGCAGCCTCAACCTCCCAGGCTCTGGTGATTCTCCCACCTCAGTCTCCTGAGTAGCTGGGACTACAGGTGCATGCCACTATGCCTGGATAATTTTTGTTTGTTTTTTGTTTTTTTAGAGATGGGGTTTCGCCATGTTGGCCAGGCTGGTCTCGAACTGCTGGGCTCAAGCAATGCACCTGCCTCAGCCTCTCGGCTGCCTTTTAGATGGTCTAGAGACGCTGTCCGGAGAATTGTGTGCCTGGAACCTCCTTGTTCTGGCGTGTGAGGCACTTGTTAAATTCTCAGGAATTGTAAACATGGGCATTGCTAAAAAGTGACTGTATAAATATATGATTAAATAAAAAATAATTGTTAAATATACAATTAAATAAAAAATAATTGTATAAATATACAATTAAATAAATTACATTGAAAACAAAGATAATAAATACTCAAGACTCATCTCTATCTACATTTTACTACTATCTGTGCTCTTAAAATTACTTAAGTCTGCTGTGCCTGCATGGTGGAAATAGCATAAAGTGACTTGCTACTGCACCTTCCTTGGCATCACTGATGTTAGATTGGTATCTGGAAATTGGCCATATTTGGAGTAAACTACAGAGATTGGGAAATACTATGAATCAAGGCCTTCTCTTCCCTCCTAAAAGCCAGCAGTTAAACATTTATCACCACATCATATCCAAGAGACATCTGGATAAATGAATCTAAGCTCAGGAGACAAATTCGGGCTGGAGATACCACGGTGCGAGGCATAGACTTGATGCGGGGAGCTTCATGGGCTGGCGACGGGGTCCCATATCAAGAAGGACCCCATGATTGGTTTAATGCTCTGCTGTTGCTATCATCAAATTCTTAATTTTTGAATAAGAGGCCACACATTTTCATTTTACACTGGGTTAATATAGATGATAGGGAATTTTAGGCTGTTTGGGGAGGGGGTTACTTAATTGCCCTCCAGTCTGCATAACAAGTATTTTATCTTACTCACCTATGTGGTAGCACATTTTCACAGATTTTTTTCCCCATCCATCCCTCATCCTGTGTATTCTCCACAACCAGCTCACAAAATTTCCCTTGTCTATTTCCTCCCTGTATTGTTCTCTTTGGCCTTCTTTTGAAACTTGTTAACTTTTTTTTTTTTTAACTTTTATTTTAGGTTCGGGGTACATGTGCAGGTTTGTTATATAGGCAACCTGTGTCACGGGGGTTTATTGTACAGATTATTTCATCGCCCAGGTACTAAGCCTAGTACTCAATAATTATTTTTTCTGCTCCTCTCCCTCCTTCCATGCTCCACCCTCAACTAGGCCCCAGTGTCTGTTGTTCCCTTCTTTGTGTCCATGAGTTTTCCTCATTTAGCTCCTACTTATATGAGAACATGCAGGTATTTGGTTTTTTGTTCCTGCGTTTGAAAACTGTTAACCTTCAAAGCATTAATGTATTACATGGCTTTAATGTAAGTGTTTCTTCAGAACAGAAATCTCGAAGGGAAAAAAATGTTTCTCTCCAGATTGCAATGTCCCACACATTCATCTTTCACAGTGGTACGACAGTGGTTACGGAGCTTGTGGAATAAGACAGAACTGGGTTTGAACTCTCTCTCTCTCTCTCTTTCGTTTTCTAATCCTTAGAACCTGCGAATGAGTTTGAACTCCTGTGTGTGACCCAAGGTAAATTTCTTTGATTTCTCTACCCTTCCATTTCCTCATCTGAGGAAAGAATAATGTTTACCTCTGAAGGTTATTGTGAATATTAAATTAGATAATCTACATAAAGTGCCTTACATAATACCTGGTCCATGGTTATAGTGTTCAATTAATGGCAGTTATTCTTTTTATTCATACATGATGAGTTAGGAACATCCAGTAATTTGGACATGACACATGGTAGAAAAGTCTTAGGAGGAATGAAGGACTCTGGCAGAGATGAGCTGCAAGATTTCGACTCTTTAAACACTTTCCTGGTGCCACAATATGTATGTCCCAGACTGGATTGGACAAAGCGACTCTTTACTGGGGCTCTTACTATTCTCACAACTCCTCTCCCTTGTTATTCCTCAGACAGAGCTAACAATCTACACAAATAGCACAGATGTGGGCTCTTGGACAGCCAGTCAGACATTTAGCCTTCTTGCGGCGTGAAAAATCCTTTCCCTGGCATAAAGCTTGGCACAGCGTAGGCACTCAAAATTTTTATTTTTATTTTTTTGGCATATGAAAATTTATTACTACAGTGTGTTCACCATTAAAATTTATGATCTTGGTCTTTCCTTCTTGCCTTTGTATAGGGCCAGAAGAGACACATTGGCTACTTTGACAACCTTAAAGCGGACTCCAGGAATATCACCAACAGCATGACCTTTGCGACCAAATCCAGCAACCAGAACTTCATCGTTTTCCTCAATAAAATTCAAGCAAACGTCGTTGGGTACAAAGGCTGTGATTTTCTTGCCATTCTTGATCAGCTGGACCCTGACACACTTCCTAATGGCAGAATTTGGCTGTTTGGCTTCAACTCCTACTTTTTCCAGGACGATTCCTTTTGCATGAGAAGCACCTCCAAAAGGGCTGGCCTTCAGGGCTGTGCCCAAATGGAGGCGGCACTCAAAATTTTGTAGGTTTTCCTTTTCACCGCCGTGGCCCCAACTAGTACAGGGCCTGGCACACAGCAGGCGTCCATTTATTGAACGAGCGCATGATAATGTCACCTGTTTCTCCCTCTTCCTCCAAATCCCTGTTCTTCCGCCTCTGCCCGAGGCAGCCAGCCTATCCCAGGGAGCCAGGCTCAAGCCAGGCTTGGTTCACCGACTCGTTCCCCGCGCTAGGCTGCGGTTGCTATGGAAACAGCGGGAAATAACAACTCCGTTCCCCCTGGGGTGAGGGAGGCCCGCTGAGGTGACAGCAGCTGGAGGAACAGCGTGAGCGACGTGAGGCCGCCGCAGAGTTCACCACTGTGCCACAGCCCCGCCCCCGCGCGGCCGGCGCCCGAACTCCCCTCCCCTCTCTAGCACGCGAGTGTCAGTAGGTACTACCGCGGAGGCACCTCCCGGGCCCGCCTCCCCAACCAGGGCCCCGCTTGCGCGCTGCCTGCTGTGTTCACGTGATGCGCACCCGCGCTTCGCCGCCAGGCGGCGCTGATCATCGGGGAGGGGGTTAGGGGTCCTAGACGAGCGAGTGTTCCCTCTGTTTCTCATTCATTCATTCACTTACATTTATTTTTCCCGTCCTTCCTTCCCTCCGTCCTTCCGGGATGAGCTATTGCTGTGTTGCTCAGGTTGGTCTCAAACTCCCGGGCTCAAGTGAGTCTCCTGCCTCAGTTTCCCAAAATGCTGGGATTACAGGCATGAGTCACCGTACCCGGACACACACACTCTCTCTCTCTCTCCTTTTTCAGACAGGGTCTTGCTGTGTCGCCCAGGCTGGAGTGCAGTGGCAAAATCATAGGTTACTGCAGCCTTGACCTCCTGGGCTCAAGTGATCCTCCCGCCTCAGCCTCCGAGATAGCTGGGTCCACAGGCCCACACCATGCCCACCTACTTTTTTTTTTTTTTTTTTTTTTTTTTTTTTTTTAATTATAGAGACTGGGTCAGGCTGGTCTCAAACTCCTTGCCTCAAGCGATCACAGGCGCGTTATAGAGACGGGGGTTTCCCTGTGTTTCCCAGGCTGGTCTAGAACTCCTGGTCTTAGGCAATCCTCCCGCCTCAGCCCCTCAAAGTACTGGAATTTGCAGGTGTAAGCCACCGCGCCTGGCTTTGCACATTTATCTTCCAGCAAAGAAAAACCTGGGCAACTACAGCCAGGAACTTAATTGCTTTAATTTGGGAGAAAGCAGGAGCTTGAGGGGTAAAGGTGCAAGAAGAGAGAAAAGAAAAATTAGGCTGTTTGGCAAGGGTAGCACAGATATGATGTAAGAAATTGGGTTTCACCATATTTGTGTGTGTGTGTGTGTGTGTGTGTCCTCCTCTCTCCTGCCCTCACTCGGCGTGCCTGCTCGAAGCCCCCGCGCGGTTCCTGCTCCTGCTCCGAGGAGGTCCACCTTCATTTTGCCGGTAGCTGGTGAACCAGGTGTGGTGCGCGCACTGCGGGCCCTGATTGGTTGTGCACGCCACGGTGAAAAACTTGAACGTCTACTCCGAGTCCTGCAGCTCCTAGTGTCTCCGCGGGGTGGACGCCAGGCGCACGGCCGTTACTTCTCTTTACCTGTGGATTCGTCAGTTTCTCGTTCGTTTCAGGAGGCGATCCCGCGCCCTGGGTGCTGTGAGGCCGCTGGGGAAGCGGAGGTGCCTCCCGGCGCGGAGCAGCCTTCTGAGGCGGCGGCCAGCGGGGAAGATGAGCGGCAGCAGCACCAGGTCCAGCCACCTGTCTCAGCCCGTCGTGAAGAGCGTGCTTGTGTACCGCAACGGGGACCCCTTCTTCGCAGGGCGCCGCGTCGTCATCCATGAGAAGAAGGTGTCCAGCTTCGACGTCTTCCTGAAGGAGGTGACCGGCGGCGTTCAGGCACCCTTTGGGGCCGTCAGGAACATCTACACGCCGCGGACTGGCCACCGCATCCGGAAGCTAGACCAGATCCAGAGCGGGGGCAACTACGTGGCTGGAGGCCAGGAAGCCTTCAAGAAACTCAAGTGAGTCGGTCTTCCCCACCGCCCACCCATTTCAGGTGCCCTATCGTGCGGGCTTGATACGAGGAAATGCAGATCCTTACCCCACCACACCTCAGTGGTTGAGGGGCTGTGACTTCTCGGTGTGACTGATGCCACTCAAAACTCTTGTTGCAGTTGGGGGGCAGAGATTGACAGTGTGACTGGAGAAGGAATTTCACTTGGGTAACAGTAGGAGTAAACTTAAAATTTGTGTATAAACAACAGGAATCTTAAAAAAAATTATCCTTGCAAAGGTTGGTGACCAAACTGATACTTTTGCGTTTTCTGTTCAGTTTTTTCTTTCCTTTTCCTTATTTGTTTTCTTGGAACTCCATCCTTTTAATTTAAATAAACATTCTTAAAAATCACTTCCAAGTGTTGGACACTATATTGTCACCAGAGGAGAAAATTGCTCTGCATTTCCCATACTATTTAAATTATTTCAACCTTTCATTCCAGGTAGAATTGACACCACTTACTTTTGTGACCCTGCTCCACCCCCTGCATGTTTGTGCTGTTAGCGTAATGCAGGAAGAGTTTACTGACTGACTGTATTTGTCCACTGTCTGTCTCCAGCAACAGTCCTTATTCCCAGGGGTCCTTATTCCCAGCTCTTGAGTTCACTCATAGTAAGTGTTCAGTGAATTAAGAAACCCTCAATTCAGGGAACAAAGATGAGCAAGGCATAATTCCTTGTCTTTAGGAGCTTTCAATCTAAGTGGACTACCTGCATACTAACAATTGTAATGCAAGGTACAAAGAGTTACGTGCAGTTAGAAAAATAAGGTTATGTGTGAATTGCGAGTTGAGAGTTGGTTGGGGTGGGCATTATAGGACAGGTAGAATTTTACATTCCATTTTTTTTTTTTTTACAGCTTTATTGAGATAGAGTTATCACAGCATAAAATCCAACCATTTCATTGGCTTTCAGTGTATTCAGAGTTGTGCAACCATCACCACCAACTAATTGTAGTTTATTTCCAGCCCTCCCGCCAAAACGTTTGTACCTCCCAGGTGCCTCTTTCCCCTGTCTTCTGGTAGCCACTAATCTATTTTCCGAATCTATGGATTTGTCTATTCTGGACATATCATATAAATGGAATCATATGATATACGGTCTTTATGTCTGGCTTATTTCACTTAACTGTAATATTTTCAAGGTTCATCCATGTTGTAGCATGCATCAGTACTTCATTCTTTTTATTGTTGAATCATGATTTGGGTATACTACCTTTTACATCCATGCTTATCTATTAATCACTTGATGTATATTTGGGCTGTTTTACATTTTAGCTATTATGAATAATGCATCTATGAATATTTGTGTACAAGTTATCATTTCTCTTTGGTGTATACCTAAGAGTGAAATTGCTGGATCATATGGTAACTCTGTATTCCATAGTTTAATAGAACATTTTAATTGAAATTCATCTTGGGCCCCAGGATAGCAAAAAGCCTTGACCATAAATCTAAGCTTATGAATTCATAAGCATTATTGGATTCTTAATAATTAAAATTCAAAAAAAGTTTTTTAACTACATAGAAATATTTTTCAAAGTATCACTAAAGTTCTTGAATGTAATCCTTCCTCACCTATATTTGTTTAAATTGAGTTCTAGGTATTCTATTACACTTTTTGTTATGTCAGACATTCTTTTCATGGAAAGTGAGGGATATAGTTGGATTTATCCCCCGCCCCCCCGCCAAAGCTTCTTAAGCATACTTTGTTAAACTTCATAAAAAAGGGCTAAATGAAACTGCATGCTTAAAATAAACTTAAAATCAGGAGACTGAAGACTTACTTGCTGATCAACTCTGTGTCCTTGGACAAGTCACTTGACTCAGCTAGTCAGTTTTTTAATACAGAAAAGGTATATAACCATTTGTACCACACAGGGCTGTGATAAAAGTAAATGCTATAAATGAGAGTGTGTTTTGTAAACACCAAGTGTTACATAAATTAAGACACCTCTATGACCAGTTTCTTTTGTTACATACTTTATTTTTTATTAAATATTTCCATGTAAAGCAATTTCATGGAAATGAAAATCTGGTTCAGAATCTGTGAACGGTTGAAAATTGTAGACTCACTTTTATAATTCATGTTCTTTTGTTTATTTGGTTCTACCAACTCACAAGATTAAAAAAAAAAAAAGATACAGTTCCACACCAAATAGAAAGTGTACTCAAATCTCTCTAAGAGATTTGCATGTTATTTTTGCTTTTCGTTTATACATAAAAAACTGAATTTGTTTTAACAGTGTCCATGGTTAGGTTTCCATGCTGACAGATGACTCTTTTATTTGTGTTAAAGAAGTAGTATCTATGATTATAATGATAGAAGCCAAGAATACTTGAATGTTGAATGCATTTGAAACTTAGCACTTGTAAGTTTATGTAATGAATGGAGAAACTGTCAGAACAAAAGAAAGCCCAAATGATGTTAAAGACGATTCGTGGGCTTTCATTTAGACCCCAAATGAAGTTGGGAAAGACAGCAACATCTTTTTCAAATGGAACTGATCAAATCTCTGCTTGAATTGCTTTCACTTAGATTTTTCTAATATTTTTGAAACGATAACTAAACGTCAGGTAGCTATTAAACCCTTATTTATTTCAAATGTGAGACCACACATTCAAAACCTTTATTTTACAGCACAGAATTCTAGAGATTATTTTCCCCAAAACTTTCCCAGTGCATTGTTGGAAGTTGACTCTACAGCATTAATCTTGTAGATCTGAAACCACTTTCCTGCACATGACAGAATATTTTGGTATTATTTCAAAACTCAGCCCCTGCAGGTCCACAAAAGACCCATTTTGTTGCTGAGATGGAGTGTTTGCACTGTTTTAACATATATGACTACTTTTATATAGGGGCAATGTATGACAGTTTCTGGATGTATCAATTAACTAAAATATTTTATCCAAAAAGGCAAACAGCAACAATAAAAACATTTTAATAACCAAAATTAAACTAACATAAGCTTTTTTTGGGACAAGTTGGCAATTATAGTAGTTGGGGTAAAGGGTCGATCTATTATTATAAATTAAATGTTAAGTTTATATTTTTAATATTAAAATGTTTATTTAGCACATTTTATGTATGAAGCACCGTTTAGGGACCATTTAAAACTGGAACCGCATCACAGTGATATTATACGTGAAGTTGACAAAGATAACAATTTCAGGTTGTGCTTATGCGACAGCTAAAGAATGATCGCTGTCAATATCTAGAGCAAATAGTAATGGAGTAACAGGGGTCTCCAGAGGTTAATTAGTCCACCCATCTGTTTCTGAGCTGAACCAATTACCAAAGTCATCCCACATGACTGAGTGTTTTTGTATCATTAAGGTGCTCTCATAGAGAAAATAATTTCTCAGCCTTTCCCAGTTGTTACCTTAATGCATGCTATCAGTACTTCCTTTGACCTAAAGCCTGTATTTAATGGAACAGTTAAGCAGCTTTGCACATAAGCCACTCTTTTAAAAAATCAGATCTGTAAGAATACAGTGTATACAGTAAGCAGCTAACTATTAAGAGGGAAAAATGTTCCCTAATAGATGTATGTATTTCTAAGACTTTCTATCTCTTGAAGTTTAGGGTAGACTTGTGTCAGCTCTGGTTGGTGGCACTGCAAGCAGTTTTTACTATTGTAATTGCTTTTAATTAGTAGCTATTTGTGTTTGCTTTAAGGTTGAGTATTTCCTATGAGTTGCTTTATTTTTTAATGATTTTTTAAAACAAATTACTGACTTAAAGTCTGTAAAAGCAACTCTTATTGTTTGTTTGTTTTTTCCCCAGTTACTTGGACATAGGAGAAATCAAGAAAAGACCAATGGAAGTTGTTAATACAGAGGTAATGCAAATATTATTTTGAAGATTCAAATAAACAATGGTGCCATTTGTTTCTTATGGTGTGTCTTAGAGATTTGGTCGGCATTCTACTTTGATGAGTTCTCTAATGTAAAGAAATGATACATTATATGTTTTAAGGCAAAGATAATTCTTTCTTTGAATCACTGTCAGAAATGAAAAGACTGGGTAGGTGTTCTAAGATGTGCAGGATATGTCAAGATTAGACAAAACATGTTTTTCTCTTTTCTAGCTACATGTTCTCTGATTGAAATCCATGGGAAGGTTCCCTGTCAAGTGAGAAGATTCTGAGCATTGTTAGATAAATCTTTACCAAAGCTACATCCTCATCCTAATGTGCCTCTGATAACTCAGTGTTTGAAATAGCCAGCGTCACCCTGACTGCCCCTGAGGCTTTCTAAGGAGATGAGTAGATGTCACGTTGGACGCTTGGTGACATCAGGAAAACACCTGTGTTTTAGCTTCTATCAAAGTGCAAGTGAAGCATTGTTCCTGAAAACGTATGTGAAGGTTGGAAAAGGAGCTTGTGAAATATTCAGAATACCACATTCCACACATAGCTTCTGAAACCCTGGTGGAGTTTTAGGTATTCTGTAGGATGTATTCTTTAGTTTGTGAATGAAAAAATTAGATTAAAAACAAAGTCGGGGCCACAGCTTAAGACAGGGAAAATTGTAGTTAGATCCAGAATAGGCCTGTGTTCACCAGCCCAGACAGCCACTCTTCCCATTCAGACCCCAAATAAACACGTGCTCCCGATGGGTAAGTTCTGCCAATGAAGAAATGGCCAACAGGAAAAGTAGTTTTCCTCACTTGCAGTCCAGAGCCCTGGAGGGACTCTCGTCAATACTCACCATTTCCTCTCACACCATGTTTGTGCCTAATAGGACCAAATAGGCCCCTGTAGAAAAAATATTGCATAAGAAAAAAATTCTTTTTTTTTTTTTTTTTTTTCTGAGATGGAGTCTCGCTCTGTCTCCCAGGCTGGAGTGCAGTGGCTCGACCTCTGCTCACTGCAACCTTCCCCTCCAGGGTTTAAGGGATTCTTCTGCCTCAGCCTCCTGAGTAGCTGGGATTATAGGCATGTGCCACCACACCCGGCTAATTTTTTTGTTTTTAATAGAGACGGGGTTTCAGCATGTTGGTCAGGCTGGTCTTGAACTCCTGACCTCATGATCCGCCCGCCTCAGCCTCCCAAAGTGCTGGGATTACAGGCATGAGCCTGTAATCATGCCTGTAATCCCAGCCCACCGTGCCCAGCCTTAAAATAGTGTTTTTAATAATAGAAGCAGTCACAGAAACTCCAGTTCATTTAATTTACTTATTGTTCTTCCACTTTGGGGACAGTAACCATTGTTTCTCTTTACTTTGCATTTACTCATGAGCCAACATACAAGATCCTTATTTATTGATGCACACCTTACCTGTGAAAAACCTACCCCTTGTCTCCAAATAAAAGACTGCATTTCTTTTATCCTGTTGCCTACTGGTGACTCTCTCCCACTTACGCCTTTCCTCTTGCTGCCCTGCTGTGGTCTTTTATTTCCTCTCAGTCCTTACCCATAAACCCTTCCAAAGGGGATGAAAAGAGAGAAGTAGAAGAAATTGCGAAATGCAAAGGAGATGGGAAAAGGTAATGAGAAACTGCTTGTCCATGTTCTTTCCCGCATCTTCCATGCACTCATGGCCAGCTTTCCCACTTGTTCGCTGGAGTCCTGTCTTCCACTGTGCCCTCCTGTCGTAAACTTTCCTCCAGGTCTGGACAAGCAGTGTGTTCACTTCCCTCACTTCACATGTCCAGTCTGGAGACACCTTCCTCCCCAAAGTTTGCACCATGACCTTCACCCTCCGAAGTCTGCTTTGAGCAAAGGCAGCCCCTACTTTCATTGCCAGAAAGGAAGGTTTTTGGGTTCTTGGCATCTAAAAAGCAAACTGTGAGAGCGTTTTTCTTCTGGAAATACCACTTTGACTCTGGATTCTATGGTATTTTTACTGATGTTTTAGGTAGAGCATGAGTGGAAAAGAGTTTTGTAGGCTGCCCTGAGAACCTAACTATGGTGTGTGATTTTTAGTATGGGAAATTACCTTTCTCTTTCTCACAACTTAATTATAATCAAACTTTTGGAGTTCAACAAGTTGATAAGTTGGAGGATGATCTATGCTCAAAATTCAAGAACAGACTTGGTAGGACACTGGCATTTCACAAAAATTATAGATTTTTAAAAATCTTAGGTGGGTATTTCCTTTCAACATCAACATATTGAGAAAAGACTGCACATCTTGTTAAGTGCTGTTGAGGATGAGCATTCTTTGGAGTATGATGATATATAAAGGGAGATCAATAGAGAATTATTTTTGAGGTGGATTTAGAACATGAATACTTCATGAAATTGGAGGGTTAAGAGTTGTTTTGTGTGGTGAGTTTCAGTGCTGTAGTAGCACAAAAAAAATTCAAAATGTGTCATTACGAGGGATGAGTAAAATAACTTATTCACTAAAATGGGGGGCATTTCCCTCAAATCTAAGGCAATTTCATAAAGTTTGAGTTTTCAGTGATGGGCCTGCATAATAAAAGCCACCACCCCAGTATACACAATTCAGTTTTTCTGGTTACCTAAAACATACTAATTCGAATTATTCCGAGTACATTTTACATGGAAGGACCTTGGCATTCCAATGGGGTCATGCAGAGCGCGTGGCACTGGGTCCTACGCACTGTGGCTGGGACACCCTTTCAGTGAGTGCTGGGAGTTATTCCTTCTCTTTTTCCAGAGCAGCTCACCCAAGACCATGGGTACGATCTGTTGCTCTTATGTAGTTAATAATTTAGACAAGATGGCACCTGCTTACTGACTGCAGGTCATGCTAACCAGAATGTGTGTGTCATCTCGACATTGGAAATTCTTTTGTGGTTTGTGTCACTGCTTGCTTGTTCCATGAGGCTCATCTTTGAAGCAACACTTAAAGGACAGCCAGTGCTATTCCTCTTCCTCTTTATGGCCTCATCACGGGGTGGGGGAAAGGCAGAACTGTAATGGACCTAACCCAAAAGAAGCATAGGGTCCTATTTGGTGAACACTTTGCACAGCAGGAAGTAATGGGTTGGAGCGGGGGAATAAAGAGACAGAAGAATAAAAGAAAGAGGAATAAGATGACTGTGTGGTTGTTTGCACCCACCTCAGAGTCAGGGCACCATATGGGCTCAGAGCAGCCTATCCCTGTCTCTCTACACACAAGTCCTGCTTTTACTAATATCTAAATAAACAGATCTCCTAGATTGCCCTTGTACTCTTTTTTCTGCTCCTGAGTCATTTTGTATAACTCTGTTTTCGTTTTTCTTCCCACTTTCCCTGTGTCAGTGGTGGTTCGATGAAGACAGTTTTCTTAGCTTCTGACCTTGGTAACTCATCTCCTTGTATTTATGACTTCTCAATCCTCTCTTTGCTTCCTCCTCTCACACTCTCAGTCCAGTTTCACATCTCATCTATCTTCTAAGTCCCAAGTTGATTTACCAGCTCCTTTCTTTCCTCTGTACCTTAAGTAGCCTGTGGGAGTCCTCTGTCCTCATGCAGTGGAGACCTCTGATTCTGCATGTGTGATGCCTTTACCAGCACTTACTCTTGCCCCTACCCTTTTGCTTTACTGAATGTGATTTCTGCTTCCTCTTTTCTTGTTTTCCTACCTTGTCCTCTTTGCTTCCATGTTACTGAATGCCTATACAATGCAGCGGGCAGAGTAAGCAAAATGAACAAGACATGCATGACCTCCCACCTCCGGGAATTTATAGTCTTGCTGAAAAGACAGACGAGCATCTCTAGTACCACATAATAAGTGATTCAATTTAGTAGATATAGTTTGCATTGAGACATTTGGTTCAAGTGCTTCTGGTTTTATCGTGTTGCAGCAAAGCCATCTGTGGACCCTTCAAATGGAAGCGTCCTTCTGCTTTGACCTGGCGTTTGAGATCTCACTGTTCATTCCTGTACCTCATGTCTCATCTGTGTAGTGCGTCCTTCATATAATGACATTCTTTTTTTTTTCCATAACCATTCAAGGTGGAATTAATGATGTTATTAAATGATCTTCAAAGTACAAATCTGTTTTACTGTGTAAAGGGCTTTGGTACACATTATATACAGAGGGGAAGAGCAGGCAGCTTGACTTCGGAGCACTTATGATGGGCTGGGAACTGTGCTAGGCACTAGGCATAAAATGGATACTTCCCTGCCCTTGCTCTTTGGGAGTTCAGGGTGTAGGAGAAGAGACAGAGAAGTAAACCAGCTATGATGATCTATTGGCAGGTGGCTGTGCTAGAGGTGTGCTCAGAGGACCAAGGAAGTGCAGATTGGATTAGGGCTGTAGGTCAGCGAGTTTGAAATGGTTTAAACTATAATAGACTCTTTGGTTTTTTGGCCTGTTTCTCTTAGATCAAAGTTTTGAGAAAGTCTCCTTCTACAACTTGATTGAGGGCGTTATTTAATAATTATATCTGTAGAAGAGTCAAAATCAGTCTCTAGCAGAAAAAGTGAAAATCAGCTTGCATGGAAAAGAGGAGAAGGTTGCCTTGCTATTAACCAGGCTTAGAGGGTAGACACATTTAAAGCCAACTATAAAATTAACAGGATGTAATCCCAGCACTTTGGGAGGCCGAGATGGGCGGATCACGAGGTCAGGAGATAGAGACCATCCTGGCTAACATGGTGAAACCCTGTCTCTACTAAAAAATATAAAAAACTAGCTGGGCGAGGTGGCGGGCGCCTGTAGTCCCAGTTACTCGGGAGGCTGAGGCAGGAGAATGGCGTAAACCTGGGAGGCGGAGCTTGCAGTGAGCTGAGATCCGGCCACTGCACTCCAGCCTGGGTGACAAAGTGAGACTCTGTCCCAAAAAAAAAAAAAAAAAAAAAATTAACAGGAAACATTGTTTTTCCTACGGTGGCTACTTTTTTACTGCTGATACTCTCAGTCTTGCTTTGCTATTCCTGTCTTTTACTGAGATCTTTATTGGCTAAACTTCTCTTACCTCATACAACCCCTGATTAATCCCTGATTCTTTTAATTTCACCTTAAAAACAGAAACAAATCTAGAACTGATCTCTGTTTCCCTTAGCTCTTTAGAATCCTTCAGTGAGATTCCAAATCCTAGAAACCTACAAACTTTCCTGCCTCTTTCTCACTGTTTTCATGGATTATTTAAGTGCTGACACTTGCTACACCAAGTCCACACATCTGATTTTGTCAGACTGCAGGCTTGCTCCTGTTAGACTTCTGATTAGGCTTTAACATATACATCGGAGTTGTCTGTTAGATTGTAGTCTCTAGGAGGTCTGCTAATCCTGTATAGTACCCACCATACTGAAGGCTGGGAATTGTTTAAATTTGCTATGGTTTTGATCTTCCTTTTGAGCCAATTTAGGTAGATGTCCATTTGCCTTGCACATGCCTGGTTATTCTGATTTTCACAGAAATCAGATATCTGATTATAGGATATAGGATATCTCAAATAATTTAAAAGCCTTTTTTCCCCACCACCTATTTAGATTTTGTTTCAGGGGTAAAATTAGTTGTAGTTAAATCTTTATTTGATACATTTATTGCCCCTGTAGGATAATTTGCAGCTATATTGAATGAATGCTATTCATGCAACAAGCAGAGTTATCCTTCAGTATTCTCAGTCCTAGGGATTCATTCCAGTACCCCGTGAGGATACCAAAATCCAAGGATGCTCCAGTCTTTATATAAAATGTCATCATATTTGCATATAACCTATGCACATCCCCCCGTATACTTCCCTAGATTACTAGTAATACCTAGTGCAATGTAAATGCTATGTAAATAGTTGTTATACTGTATTGTTTTTATGTCATTTTTAAATGTTGAGTTTTTTTTTTTTCTTTTTCTTTCTTTTTTTCTTGATCTGTGGTTGGTCGAATCTGTGGGTGCAGAACTCATTCATATGGAGGGCCAACTATATTTATTGTGTGCCTGTTATGTGATAGGCATTGTGGTTGTTAGCTGGGAACTAAGCTCCTGGTTTCTGTCCATGGAGCTTACTAATCTTTAGCCTTCCTGGTGTGGTATCTCTTGATGTTAACTCTACCAGTGTTGGTCTTTGTTGCAGAACCTGGTGTGAGGCAGATTTCTTTGATTCAAGGGCTGTATTTAGGAGGCTAAATAGCTTTTGAACTTTATTATTGATAATAAGTCAGAGGATAATGGGATTAATTTTTGAAGAGTAAAAAACACCTAATTCCTGGAAAGTATTTTCTATTTTCCTAAAGTTATAAACACCTAGTCTACTCATTGTAACCTGAATAATAGCTGGTGTTGTCCAACCCTCTCTTATGATCAGGATGAGTAGGCTTGAATCTCCATTGCTTAGCCTTTTTCTTCCCTTATGTGAATTCCACAGGTATTATTATCTCATGCCCACCTCTTCTTCTGAGTTTCTGCTTCTGAAGTATTGGTTGAGTTATGGATTTTCTTGTTCTCTTACAGTTTGTGTCTTTTTAAGACCCCATCAACCCGGAGATGAAATTCTTTCATTAATGTCCACAAGAATACCTCACTCATACAAGTTTATGTGTGGTGATTTTCTTTTTCTTTTTTTTGAGACAGAGTCTCGCTCTGTCACCTAGGCTAGAGTGCAATGGTGCAATCTTGGCTCTCTGCAACCTCCACCTCCCAGGTTTAAGTGATTCTCCATGACTTAGCCACCAGTAGCTGGGATTACAGGCACCTACCACCATACCTGGCTAAATTTGTGTATTTAGTAGAGATGGGGAGTTTGTCATGTTGCCTAGGCTGGTCTCGAACTCCTGACCTCAAGTGATCCACCCACCTCGGCCTCCCAAAGTGCTGGGAGTACAGACGTGAGCCAGCGCACCCAGCCTGTGTGTGGTGAAATTTATCATTGGTGTGTAGAACCGGAGTGGATATTCTCAGTCACATAGAAGTGTCGACAACTCTGCATGATGTTATACTTCCCCATTCTTAAAAATACCTTGGTCTTATGTGCCAATTCAGGCTCCAGCCTGTGGCCATGCTTCCTGATGACTTCTTTCTTTTTTCCCTCCTCCTGTCTCTTTTCTATACTACCCCTACTCCACATTCCCATTAATTTCTAATACAGAATAAGTTGGACATTCATTTTTGTTTCTGTGAATCCATGTTCTCAGGATCAGCAGTAAAGAATTTTTTTTTTTTTTTGAGACAGAATCTCTCTTGAGCGACCCCGGCTCACTGCAATTTCCCCTCCCAAGGTTCAAGCAATTCTCATGCCTCAGCCTCCTGAGTCGCTGGGACTACAAGTGTGTGCCACCACGCCTGGCTAATTTTTGTATTATTAGTAGAGATGGGGTTTCACCATGTTGGCCAGACTGGTCTCAAACTCCTGACCTGAAGTGATCCACCTGCCTCAGCCTCCCAAAGTGCTGTGATTACAGGCATGAGCCACCATGCCCAGCCTTGCAGTAAAGATAATTTTTACTCTCTTTTCCACATTTGTATTTAAAACATTAGTAGTCTGCTTTGGGTTTCCCCTTCTTTTATCTGTTCTTCCTCATCTGCTATTGATATCCATCAATAACCCTCAATAACCAGTCACAAGAGAAATATAAGCAAGAAGAGAGAGCAGAAGGTCAGGCTCACCTGATTCAAAGGAATCTGTTGGTGAATAAGTGTGCTATCTGTGCTTCAGAGAAATGCTGCCTCAAAAGTAAGACCACAGTGCAAATCTTCCCAGAGAGTGGCAGCCTTCTTCTTGGGTAAACCATCCTTCTGAATTCTCTTGAATACACTGAGATAGATGTATTTCCTTATGGAGAACTTGGATCAACCTTGTTTCTTCTTTGTGGGGTGGAGAATTTTAGGAGTACCAGGAGAGGCAGAAAAAAAGGAAGAGAGTGTTTGAAACTGCAAAACTTTGCCTTGCTGAAAAGTTTGTGGGAACCCGGGTTGTACTTCAGGTCAGTTACTCAGGTGAATGTCCTTAAGATTTTGAATATCATTATTAAAACTTCACATTTCAGTTTAATCATTAGGCATAATCTCTAATGAAACATGCTCTAAGATTTCCTACTTAAAGGCTTTGGTTGGGAACGGGATTCTAGACATTAAATTGATTCTAGACATTAATTGGGATTCCAGGCATTAATTATTAACCTTATTGCGGGAAGGCATGGTGATTATGTGGTTTAGCTCACTAACCTTTAGCTTGGGAATTCGGAGACCCAAGAGACTTCAAAGAGGGAACTACTAAAGAGGTAATCTAAGTATTTCTTTCTTTAACTTGTGGAAAACTTTCTGGATTATGTTAACTTGAGGAAATCTTTCCAGATTATGTTAGTCAGTTTTACTAATTTATTGAATAAATCAAAGAAAATAAAACACGCTTTTGCAAATTCTTCCAACAATATTGAAGCCCCTCCCCAACCTTTTATTTTATACCTTTCCCCCACC
Organism: Chlorocebus sabaeus; assembly: GCF_047675955.1. Lineage (NCBI taxonomy): Eukaryota > Metazoa > Chordata > Mammalia > Primates > Cercopithecidae > Chlorocebus > Chlorocebus sabaeus. The sequence goes on along the minus strand of NC_132920.1, from coordinate 24,288,758 downwards.
ACTCTGATATAACTGCTACGTAACAAGCATTCTTTTAAGGAAAGTCAGTTCACATCAGTGACCATGGTGATTCCAAAGTATTCATGACCTTACCAAGGTTTTCTGCTGAAGAACAACTGCTATATTTCATTTTCTTTCACACTTTCTTGTTTTACCCTTTTGTCAGCATTGAGCTGTGTGTATGGATGTGTATGGATGTGTGTATGTGTGTTCAAACAAGACTAAGAAAGACAGAAGTGTATCTGTCAACCGATCAAATATCAGTCTAATGAAAAATATTCGTGAATAACTCCCAATCAGCTCTGATCAAAAGCTAAAAGATTGGTGGTTTTACTTTAGACTTTAACATGTATCATGGCATTTGTTCCAAATATCTTGCATCTTCTCTTTGGCATTTAGGCATCTTGTTAGGAAGCTTATTAGCTGTGAAATTAGCAGATATGCATATTACAGCATGTGTAGTTTTTTATTTATAGTGATAAGCTGTTCTAAGCAAAGAAAAATTTAATACATGTTTAGAAAATAATTATTAACCTTTTCAGAAAAAAATAGGAAAAGTAATAAAATGTTAAATTACTAAATATGTGTAAAATAGCACTTGTTTTTTCTCTGCCTGACTTATTTCACTTAGCATAATGTTCTCCAGGATCATCCATGTTTTTGCAAATGACAGAATTTCTTTTGTTTTTATGGCTGAATAGCAATGAAGCTCACATGTGGAATCTAAAAAGTCAAACTCACAGAAGAGAAAAGAATGGTGGTTACTGGAGCTTGGGATGAGGACAGGGTGGGGAATGGGGAGATGTTCGTGAAAGGGTACAAAGCTTCAGTTTGACCAGGAGGGATAAGTTTTGTGGAAATCTATTGCATAGCATGTTGATTATAATTAATAATGATGTATATTTGAAAATTGCTAAATGAGTTTTTAAATGTTCCTACTACAAAAAGTGCTAAATATGTGAGGTGATAGATATGTTAACTAGCTTGATTTAATCATCCCACACTGCACCCATATATCAAAAAATTATGTTGTACTCTATAAATACAATTTTTGTCAATTAAAAATAAATAAAAATATCACTTAGTTGAAATATCAAACTATTCTCCCTACAAATTTTCATTTAAATTCCGACCAAAATAAGATCCTTTTGTCAACTGAACAGCAACACCTATTGAACTGAGAGGAGCTTGTTGTTCTGATATTGCATGAGATTCAGAAATATAGAAGGTGAAATTTTAGGACTCTGTAGTACAGTGCATGACCTGAAGTTCTGCCAAGGTATATCAAGCTTTTGATTGATGGCAGTTGAGATACTTGTGCACTTGCTAGAAAATCAATGTTTAGATTCGTATTTCAGGATGATTATTAGAATGAGCTTATTGAGTTTTCTGGTGAAGTCAGAGGAACTCTTCTTAATGAAAGTATATTTCCATATGGTATAAATAATAGAAAAATGTGTCTAAATAATAGCAATGTCGAGCCAGGGAAGACAAATAAATTGTATTCAACTTTTTATTGAATGCCGCTCATGCATGATTTTACATTTCCTCAAGAACATTTACCAAAAGCCAGGAAGTGGACTACATTCTAGGCCTGCAGACATAAAAAGACTCATGTGCCAACCAGAAATACAACAAAGTAATTAATTGTAGGAGGACTCTGTAAAGAGTTTTAAAAGGTGAGATACATGGAAAAGACTAAAAATATTGGAAAGTAATATCAGAGATTATTAATCCAAGGGAAGAAAAGTATTTATTTAGACCCAATTAATAATTGGTTTCAATACTTACAAAGAATATGGTAATCAGCTCTCTACATCATCGCTGGGTAACAAAATGGGGGTAAAAAATTAAGGTATTGTGTGAAAATTGGTGAATTTAAGTTGGTTTGAAAGAAAACCCTTTTTTTTTTTTTAATTGGAGAAGACTACTAAAAGCTTACTGAAAGAGAAAGAGTGATACCTTCTATCTATTTTAAATAGAAATACATTCTTCTGACTTGCACTTTTCAGTTGTATGCCAAGATGGCGGAGGTGAATTGAGGTTTATTTAAATTTCAAAATGCGCTCCAATCTAAGGTTTTCGGGGTCAGAGCCTTCCTGTAGAAGCCCAGAAGGAGCACTGCCCAGCTGCCACACTCCACGAAGAAGTGGGTGGTGGGAGAATACTGCTGGAGTGACTGGCAGCAGTCCGTATTGACACCTCTTGTCATGATTTCTTGTTTCAGAGAGTTCTCCCATGCAAATAAACATGCAATGCTGTGACTTTCTGACTTACAGTCAGAATTGTGTAAAAAAAAAAAAAAAAAAAAACATAATTTGAAGCAACACTGTGAAAGTAAAGGGTTTGAGGAATAGTCCTGTTTTGCCTTTGGTTTTCATATTTAGAAGTGAAGGTAGCATAGCACCCTGGACAGACATAGCAACCATCTAAAGAGATGTTTCAATTTCCCCCCACTAATTGTATGTCCAGCAAAGATGCATCAAAGGAATAAGGGAAGTAAAGCCCAAAGGAATCAGTACTAAGAAACCAGTATATGAAGTCATCTGTGAGGATGCTTTCACATTTGATTAGGATATAAAAACTTGTTGGGTTAAACATTTTAAATTTTATTTCTCTTTAATTTAGATCAAATTCTTGGTGTGTGTGTGTGTGTGTGTGCGCGCACGCGTGTACACATGCACGCATGCGTGCGCCCTCTTACATGTCTGATTGTTGGGGAAGTATTTTTGGATTCTGGGAAACTATGTTTCAAAGATCTAGAGTAGCCCAGAGCAGCAATAAATCTTTGAACTTTTCCTGGAGGGCTAGTTTGGTGAGAACACTGTGCTAATGAGGCCACGGACTTAGGCTTGAATCCCACGGGCCTCTTAGATCTACTAGGTCCCTGGCCCCAGACTGTTGCCTAAAAACCAGCTCTCCTCTCAAAGGTGGTACTGGTTAAGGTTTGTGGGAAAGTATATATGTAATTCAGCCTACATCGATTACCGAACTCAGAAAACAACTAAAAAGGTCCATCTCTTGAAAGTAGGAGGCTAATAGTCCTATCTTTATGTGTAAAATAAAATAAGTTTCAGTATAGTTCAAAACAGATGGATGGAGGCTTTTTTTTTTTTAAAGGTAGGTCTCTATTTGTACTTGGTTGATTTCAGCAGGAAGTATGCAGGCAGTATGCCCTAGTGTCTAGCTTGGTCAACAGTGAAAATTCCCATGTATCATTGTGAAAGACTCCTTTATAAGCAGCCAGCCAGATCAAACTCAGATGTCATCCCATGATTACATAGTTTGGATGTTTGGTTTGTTGAAATAAAGTTGATTTCAGCCCATCTGTTAGCTGGGGGCAGACCTTTAAGTGGTGAAGGATTGTGGGAGAGAGACAAATAAAGTGACTTGTTATATTTGCAGTGTCTAATGTTTAACCTGGAACTGTTCTCTCTAGGAAATTTCAAATGGCAATCTCTGCTGCTTTGTATTTTTCCCCCTTCTAGCAGTAAGTATTTTTGTGTTTCAAAGATCTGTGAACCTCTATGGCCATCTTTGCTATTTCAAATTATATAGCCATATGTAACTGGCCTGCCAGCTTTTAGAAGTTTTTAGATAATGGCCAGGTGCCGTGGCTCATGCCTGTAATCCCAGCACTTTGGGAGGCCAAGGCGGGTGGATTGTTTGAGGTCAGGAGTTTGAGACCAGCCTGGCCAACATGGTGAAACCCTATCTCTACTAAAAATGCAAAAATTAGCCAGACATAGTGGTATGTGCCTGTAATCCCAGCTACTTGGGAGGCTGAAGTAGGAGAATTGCTTGAGCCGGGAGGTAGAGGTGAGCCGAGATCCTGCCACTGCACTCCAGTCTGGGCGACAGAGTGAGACACTGTCTCAAAAAAAAAAAAAGAGAAAGTTTTAGAAAATAAGTCATCTAATATCATTCAAATTGCATTTTATTAATTATGTTCTAAGTGATAAAACTCCATATCTGGCTTGTTTTCCTAGAAACGAGTGGATAACTAGATTTCCAGTATTACAAATTTTGCATTAGCTAGTTTTATATCTTCCATGCTGGTTTTTAAAAGCTGGATTAAAAAAAAGAAGTGTCAACTAAAAATATTTTTACTATAGCAAATAAATTCTTTTAGTATGGCTTTTGCAAATGCAGAACTTGTTTTGCATGAAGGCTCAATTGACTAATATTTAATTTAGTCAAATAGTATATGAAAATTGGATTAAATTGCCCTTCCACTAGTCGGTACTTCTCCTAATCAGATTGTTATTCCCTTGTGTTATTTCTATTTTAATTAATTTTATCAATAATATTGATTAACTTTGGCTTTCCTCACCTATTAGGCTACCATAAGCCAGGGGAATCCTCAGAAACTTCCTGGAAGAAATGACATATACCTTGTGACCTAAAGGGAGTGAGTATGTTCACCAGGCAAACAGAAGGAGGAAGAGCATTGCAGGCAAAGGAGATGGCATATGTAAACGTCTGCAGATGAGAGAGCACAGGGCACATTTGTCTACATGTTCATCTCTACATGAACATGTATATAATGCAATCCAAGTGATGTGATTGTCGACTGGGAATTTTCAGCATTTTTACTTAGTGAATCTTATTTATTCTGAAACTCTATTCCTCTCCGCCGCTTCACCAATTCATTTCCTTATGTATAATCATATTCAAATAATTCTCCATCTCTTTAGGAATTCCCTTTGCTCTATCTTTTTTTTTTTTTTTTTTTGAGACAGATTCTCATTCTGTCGCCCAGGCTGGAGTGCAGTGGTGCAATCTCAGCTCAATGCAAGCTCTGTCCCCTGGGTTCACGCCATTATCCTGTCTCAGCCTCCCCAGTAGCTGGGACTACAGGTGTCCACCACCACGCCCGGCTAATTTTTTGCGTGTGTTTTTAGTAGAGATGGGGTTTCACCGTGTTCGCCAGGATGGTCTTGATCTCCTGACCTCGTGATCCGCCCGCCTCGGCCTCCCAAAGCGCTGGGATTCCAGGCGTGAGCTGCCGCGCCTGGCCTGCTCTCTCTGTCTTATAGCATCAAGTTAGTGCAGTTGTGTGCATCAAATTTGGTGTCAAAAGACCCGTCCAGCACTTATTATAAGTATATTCATTCACAGACAGTCTTAGTTAGATGTCCACATTTTAACCTGTAGTCATGTGAGTTTAGCTTGTGTGTCTCAGGTACCGTGTACTTACTCTGAGTAAACAGACAGAATTATAAAATCATAATGGCATTCTCCTAGTACTCCATCTAAGTGATCCTAAAGGATTATAAAGATGGTTTTGTTGGCAGCAACTGGAGAAGAGGAGTCTGCAGATGAATTGATCTATGGTCTCTGCTATTATTTTAAGCCTCCTTTCATGTGGGAGGGTTTGGAGCCCGAGGGAATGACACTAGTCACAAATTTATGGCTCTTATGTTTTGGTGGTAAAAAATTAACATCACAAATTCTTTCATCAAAAAAATGATTTGAGCACCAGTTTATGTGCCAGGCATTATGTTAGTTGGATTTGCAGCGATGAAGAAACTAGACAAGGCAAGCTTTCCTGAAGCTGGCTGTGTAGTAGAGAAGATGGGTCCGTGCAGAAGCCATCCTAAGTGTGCTGTGTGGGAGGATACAGGTGGCATAGGCTGCTGGAGGGATGGCCACCATAAGCCAGGGGGAATCCCCTGAGAAGCTTCCTGGAAGAAATGATATATATGTTGTGACCTAAAGGGAATGAGTATGTTCACCAGGCAAACAGAAGGAGGAAGAGCATTGCAGGCAAAGGAGATGGCATGAGTGAATGTCTGCAGATGAGAGAGCACAGGGCACATTTGAGAAACATACATGTGCTGTTTGGCTGAATCATGGGAATAGGTTGGGATAGAAGGATGGGGATGGAACTATGTGAGAGACAAGGCATGGGAGGTAGAAAGGTACCAACATCAAGGGTTTTAAAAAGGAATTTATCTTTTTCCTAAAACCAACTGAAAGCTGCTGGGCGTGGTGGCTCACGCCTGTAATCCCAGCACTTTGGGAGGCCGAGGTAGGCGGATCACCTGAGATCAGGAGTTTGAGAGCAGCCTGGCCAACATGATGAAACCCCGTCTCTACTAAAAATACAAAAATTAGCTGGGCATGGTGGCATGTGCCTGTAATCCCAGCTGCTTGGGACGTTGAGTCAGGAGAATCGCTTGAACCTGGGAGGCAGAGGTTTGCAGCGAGCTGGGATCATACCATAGCACTTCAGCCTAGGCAACAGGAGTGAAACTGCCTCAAAATCAATCAATCAATAAATAAAACCGAAAGCTATTGAAGGGATTTCATCAGGGAATTGACACAATGACTCTTGTTGCTACAGCAAGGTTGGAGGCCAGGCAACCATGTGGTGGAGGTAGATGTGCCACTCATGATGGGAGAGGCTGTGGAGATGGTTGGAAGGATTAGATTTGAGAAACAGAGCTTAGCGACTGAGTGGATGTAGGGTAATGAAAAAAGATTAGCTGGATGATTTTTGAGTTTCTGACCTGGACTACTGGATAGATGGCATTCCCTTTCATGAAGACAGGGGATACAGTTTTTGTTTTTTCAATGAAGGTGATAGACAGAGATATTTGAAGCATTAACTTTTGAATATTGAGCCAGCCTACATGTTAGAAGATATACAAAACTGGAACTCACTGTGAGTGTGTGTGCATGTGCACATGTGTGTGTATGTATTTCTTTGATATGTGTTTAGTGTTGTTCTGAGTACTTTACAAAGATGATATATTTTAATCCTCTCAACAACCTTATGAAGTAGGGATTGTTATTATTCTGATTTTGCATGGGAGGAAATTGATGACAAAGACCTGTTTCTCAAGAGTTCACAGAGGAGGGACCGTGTGTTCATATATTGTGTGTTAATGCAGAAGGAAGCATTTCCTACAGAATTAATGCAATTTAATTAAAAGATGACCATTCAGTGTCTTTTTGTGCTTGAAAGGATGTTTGTGGGGGTGAAGGGCTTTGAAATGTTTTCATACCTTGATTTAGTGATAAGAAGGAGAAAATATATAAGGAAGACTAAAGAATTAGGAAGTGAATCCAGAAAAGGGATAAAATATTCTTTTAATTTCCTTAATAATCTTTTTTTTTTTGAGACAGAGTCTTGCTCTTTGGCCCAGGCTAGAATACAGTGGCATGATCTCAACTCACTGCAGCCTCCATTTCTCAGGTTCAAGCGATTCTCCTGCCTCAGCCTCCTGAGCAGCTGGGATTACAGGCGCGTGTCACCATACCCAGCTAATTTTTAAATTTTTTTGGTAGAGATGGGGTTTCACCATGTTGGCCAGGCTGGTCTTGAACACCTGACCTCAAGTGATCTGCCCACCTTGGCCTCCCAAAGTGCTGGGATTACAGGTGTAAGCCACTGTGCCTGGCCCTTAATGCTCTTCTTTAACAATTCATCATTAGTCACCAAACATTGCCTGGAATTATTTTAGTTGTATTCTCAATTGACTTTTTTTTTTTTTTGCCTTTGTGAATATTCCCTATAGGACAGGATATTTATGTTGAATGTTTCCAACACAGTGCTTGAAAAGGCTTTGTCATATCTGCTTACAAAAAGGCTCCCACAGGAAACCAGAAATATTTTTACATAGAAATTTACTACAGAGTGTGAAGAGATTAGAGACAGATCTATAGAGCCGAGAATCACCGAATGCATTTTTAAAAAGTTTTTACTGTGCTACTGTCAAAGGGCCATTTGGTTTCTTTAGCTATTTTTTCCAGATGTTTCGAGTAACATTTACTGTTACTAAGCAAAAAAAGCAACTTGAAGGATTGGAGGAAGATAATAGGGAAGAGCATCATGTGTTGGAGACAAGCTACTTTTCTCCCCAAGATCTCAAGGTATCAGTTCCTTGATCTCTATAAGCCTCATGTTCCTTATCTAAAATGTGAAAATAATACTACTATCTTTTAAAAATTTAGTGTGAGGATTAGAAACATATAGGTATGTGTTTAGCTCCTAGCACTGTACCTAATACATATTTAGAATTCAGTAAATAGAAATTATGCCATGTTGTTGCTGGTGTTACAAAGGGCCACATGAATTGAATAGCTGATAAGTGAAATAAGACCGGGTTTACTTCTGGAAGACTGGGTATTTGGAAAAAAATAACATTAAAAAAAAGAAGGCAGGGATTGCTGACATTATATTGGCTGCTTTATCAGGCTATGACTAAAAGGAGGAATGCAAATGTACATGAAATGTAAATGTAAATGCTTGATCAGCTACAAATCCTTCTACAGATGTTATGTGATTCTTACCATTACTTCTGAAAGAAGTAATCATTGGGTGGATGTTTGATAAATAGTTGAGATCATTATTGTATAAATACATGAAAAGGAAAATATTTCAGCAAATAAAATAGCACATCATATACTTCTGTGTGTGACTGGATCTTGGAATTGTTCTTCAAATATTTAGGGTTTGCATAATTTCACAAAGACTGAGATACAGAGAGAGTAAAAATACACATGTGAATTAGCCAAGACTTTTCCTTGCGATAAATAAGTGGGGAAAAAAAGAAGTTTCTGCTTCATTTTAGCAGAAAAAGAATTTTTGAAAATATGTTAAATATCCTTAAAAATCTCTGATGGAGCTAGAGAACTAAGTTGAGAGAATGAGCAGCCAGAAAATCAAGACAGCCAGAACCCAGATTGCACTATGTCACAGGACCAAGCCATTAAAGACAGTCCTGCCACCACCACTGAACAGTGGAGACATTCAGATTTTTAGACTACTGCCCCCAACTTTTGACAGTGGATATTGTAAACACTTCCTCTAGAACCTGGATTTGGTTGCTGTTGATGGCATGGTTGTACCTTCTTTGCTTTGTTGGGCCATCAGTACTGGCATAAAAGCCTGGGTCGGACTACTGGGCCAAGCTGGGTGATATGGTTTGACTCTGTGTCCCCCCACAAATCTCATTGTAATCCCCATAATCCTCACATGTGGAGGGTGGGACCATGTGGGAGGTGATGGGATCATGGAGGCAGTTTCTCCCATGCTGTTCTACTCATAGTGAATAAGTTCTCACAAGATCTAATGGTTTTACAAGGCAGTATTCCTTGCTCTTGCTGACTGTCTTCTCCCGAAGAAGGTCGTTGCCTGCTTCCCCTTCTGCCATGATTGTAAGTTTCCTGAGTCCTCCCAGCCATGCAGAGCTGTGAGTTAATTAAACCACTTTTGTTTACAAATTACCTAGTTTTGGGTAGTATCTTTATAGCAGTATGCAAACGGACAAATACAGTGGGCTTGGCTGCAATAGGCTGACAAAGTAAACATCTGGCCTTTTTACCTTCTGTGGGTGGTGGTGGGATCTGCTTCCCTGCCAGACTCATGTGGTTGGAATTCTATTCAAATAGAAAATGCATTCAGATGCTGGAAAGCCGAAATATGACAAACACTTACTATACATCCTTTGATGGTCCAAAAACCACATATCTTTTGTTTCTGCCAAAATTAATGCTGCTAATTCTAATGCTTTTGAAAATACACTCCTCCTCTTCAGAAGGAGGCAACCTAAAATCTCATTAGTTATTGCATCCTATTTCACTTCTCACAGGGCACATTTGCCTGGTGAATGGCTTTGTGCTCTTTGAAAAGACTTTGAGGAAGATTCAAAGCAGTTATTTGTGATATTATTGTGGGATCCTTCGGCAGACTACCAGGCCTTCCCTTCAATATTGGGGGATGTCAGTTCTGGTAATTGACTGTGGGGTTGAGATGACTGATAGTTTACATCAGGTCGCTATTTACATGATCTAGCTATGTTTTGTTACACAAATCAAGTAGAGGGTTGTAAAGTCTTTTAATCTTGGGAATCTCACGGTCATTTTAGTCACCGTCGTAAAATCCATTGATTATGGTTACCATGTTTGCTCTGCCGCCCTCTTGTGGCTGCTGTGCCTGCCTTGTCTCTGGAAAGTAAGTGCTGCTTTTCTTCTTTTGCTACCCCAGGATCCTGATACGTCACTAAAACCAGAAAGCCCATTTCAAATGCAGCATTTTCCACCAGCATGTCTGGTCTAGGGAGAACAACTACTAGAGCACTTTTAGAGTTGCTGGAGCAACATTCTTCACCAACGTGTTTCTCAAGGCCTTGTTGAAGGGAGTGTGTTTGGGATCCTCACTTGAGTCAAATAGATAGAAGATTAGTGGGTGGAGTGCGCATGACAAAGCTACTCCACAATTTGTTTCCTTTAGTCTTTGGATTCCTTTCTCTAAGTTACCTGTTTACTGTAAACAGATAGTAAATATCTTAGGCTTTGCAGGCCATATAGTCACTGTGGTTAACCACTCAACTCTGCTGTGGTAGCATGAGAGCAGCTATTGATGATTTGTGAGTGAATGGGTGTGGCTGTTGTCTAATAAAACTTTATTGGAAATCAGAAGATAGACAGAATGTGGCTGATAGGTAAGTTTGCGAACCTCTGCTCTGAGTTACCTTGAAGAAAATTTGGTATCTTGACCTTATTTAATGAGGGCCACCACAAGTCCTGGTTTTCATCCACTAGCTAAGCAAAAATTCAGAGCTATCCAAGATAAAATTTTGTGTCCAGCATTTCCAGTAAGTATACCCATGATAAAAGAACAATACCTTTGTTATTTTTCATTTGACTCTCTATGTACAACCTTCAGAAGATAATGATACTTTGTCCAGTGTTAGTTCCAGCTAGTTTCCAGTGAAGGCATTATCAGGGACTATGGGATTATTTAAAAACAAATTCCACTAATCATGCTTCAGAATTACTGTACCCCGATTAGCAATAACTACAAACTAAGAGTCGATTTTGTTTGCAAGAGCTATCTTCTCTCCTCTATCCTTGACTTTCCTCCTATGTTCCTTCTTCTCTCTTCACTTTCCACTATCCACTCCAGTTTTAAGAGTCATAAACTTTCCTTATTCTCACTGCTCAATTAATCATACCCTTCAGTTATAACTTCTATTTCTGAAATTTACCCACTTCTCTCCACTTCTACCACCTCTACCATCATAACCCAAGCTACTGTACACCTTGCCTGATTTGCCTCAATAGTCTCCTACTCTGTCTCCTTGCACCCATTCTGCTTTTGCATTCTGGTTTATATTTTATTTCATCCAGAATATGGAAACACTAATCTGATCCTATTACCATTGAGTTTAAAACTCATCAGTGACTTCCCATTACTCTTAGCATAAAGACAAATGCCTTAAACTCAGCCTGCAAGACTTTACATCAATCTTTTTTAGACTTCAGGTCATGAACCTTCAGTACGTTGCAAATCAATTTAGGTAGTTGCGACAAACGTATACAAATGTAAAATAGAAGATATCAGACCGCACTAGAGACAGCAAAGATAAGTACTGTTTTGTGAAACTGTGATTTTGGTTGCATGTGTGTGTGAATTGGATTGCAACACAAGACATATTTCTTACTTTGAGTTCTGGTCAATAGAAGTCTGAAAGATTCTGCCCTGTATGTTCTGGGGTCTTCATACCTTTCAGGATCCACATTTCTAACATTTTCTTTTGCTCCCTTTTCTCTGATCTTGCCACTGTCTTTCAAGAAGTGGAGTCTGTTTTTTTTTCTCTGGGAACCTGGATGGGACTTTGGACTACTTGGAAGAATAAAATGCAATGGAAGGGACACAGCATGACTTCTGGCCTTTCTTCTGTCCACAGCGTACCTGTGCTACCTCTTATCTCAGGACCTTTGCACATGGCTGTTCTCTTGAGTTGGGAACATTCCCTCTCATTCTTCTTTTTGCCTTTTTTGTCCTCATATTTACCCCAGTTCCAGTGTCATTTCCTCAGGGAAGTCTTGTCTGATTTTCCTAACTAGATCAGTCCCCCATTATTGATATACATCAGGCCTTTCTCCTTTGCAGCACTTGTTACAGCTGAATTTTACCTTTGGGGGGCTGCGTAGTTGAAGTCTAACTCTCCTGCTAGGTTGTAAACTCCAACAGGTCAGGTACCATGCCTGTTTATACTCATTTTTGTACCAGCCCAGCATCAAACACAGTGTCTTGTGCACAGAAATATATGTGTGTGTGTTTGTGTATTTAATGAATAGTAATCATGCTGTTTTCCTGATATATGAAAAAGGCTATAATGAGTTTTTGCTTCAAATACTACTGTTCCTTTATGTTTTAAATAGTTTAGTTTTTTTTTTTTTTTTTTAAAAAGCAAACTGTTCCAGTTATTAAGGCTACATAATAAATCACCCCGAAACTTCGTAGCCTAAAACTATGACTTATTTTGTGCCTGGATTCCTGTGTGTCAGGAATTCAGGGAGGGTGCAGCAGAGATGGCTTTTCTTTGCTTCACAGAGTCTGGAGCCGTAGTTGGAGATCTAAAAGCTGCAGGCTGGAATCATCTGAGGGCTGTTACACACACATGAGTGGTGACTAATGTTGGCTGTCATTGGGCCCTGGTTCCTCCTCTTCACCTGCCTTTTCCATGTAGTCTCTTCTTGTGGGCTAGATTTTCCTTCCTTACAGAATAGTGGAGGAGTTCTAAGCTGGGAGCAGAAAAAAAGCGGGAGAGAGCAAGGAAAAGGTGCTCGGACATCACACAGTATCACTCCTATTGCATTCAGTTTTTCCAGGCAGTCCAAAGTCCTATCCAGGTTTTCAGGGAGGGGAAATAGATTCCATCTCTTGATGAGAAGTGGCAAGATTATCAAAAAGAATGTGAGCCAGAAATACTGCTGTGGCCATTTTTGGAAAATACAGTCTCCCACGCTGGGAATGTATTTCAATTACAATTCATTTAGATATGTAGTTACTGCATGCCTTTAGATGTCAGTATATTTGATGGTTACTTTGTGAATTTCACACAGGGTCTCTTCCTTTCTAAATCTCTTATTTTTTAGCCTCCTGAAATGAAGAACTGATTTTTCACCTAATTGCTTTCAGAATTAAATACACTAAAAACATAGTTGTGCAAGATGTTTATTCCAATCTATAAATAATTTCTCCTTCTTGGTTTTCTGGTTGCTGAGGAAGCAACACTTTCTGTTGGAAATTTTTTCCTGTGGCAGATTACCAATATTGGAAAAAGAATATGAAGAAGCCACTTAGTTTGCTCTCCTGAAATATAATCTGTCATCAGAACTGAGTAGCAATATATTATTACATGTACAATTTAGTCTGATAAATCTGTTTACTCACAGGCAAATAATCTAAAAGAAATTACTTTATATAATTATAAAAAATGCTTAAAAACATTTAGATATTTCTGAATATATCCAAATATTTCTGATGAGATTAAAATATATATTTAGATACCATAAAGGTGAATTCTGAATATAATTATTCAACATCTTTTGTGCTTTAGTAATCATATCAAATAAAGGATTAGATTTTAAAATATTACCATTTTATATATAATATACTATCCATTCTAGTCCATATCATCTATTCCTGTCCTAGCTACTCAGAAGGCAAAGGGAGGAAGATCACTTAAGGCCGAGAGATCAAGGTTGCAGTGAGCTGTGATTGTGCCACTGAACTCCAGCCTGGGTGACAGAGCAAGACTCTGTCTCTGAATTAAAAAAAAAAAAAAGGTACACATAGACAACTTAAGAAACTTCAGGCCGAGCGCGGTGGCTCACACCTGTAATCCCAGCACTTTGGGAGGCCGAGGCGGGCAGATCACAAGGTCAGGAGATCAAGACCATCCTGGCTAACACGGTGAAACCCCATCTCTACTGAAAATATAAAAATTAGCCGGGTGTGGTGGCGGGCGCCTGTAGTCCGGGCTACTCGGGAGGCTGAGGCAGGAGAATGGTGTGAACCCGGGAGGCGGAGCTTGCGGTGAGCTGAAATCATGCCACTGCATTCCATTCTGGGCAACACAGCGAGACTCCGTCTCAAAATAAATAAATAAATAAGTAAATAAAATAAAACTAAGAATTAACTTTGATTTATTAACACGGTATAAGCAATGGCTCGATGCACTTTAAAGGGTTGAGTGGACAGAGCTATGGGAATTATGTGTCGTTACCAGAGGGAATTCTCTTCCCATCTTCCAGTTAGATAGGAAATATTTTATAGAAGGGGTGAGAGTTCATTAGCTGTTTGAGTAAAAGAAGGAAGATATCAGGAAGAGCTGCAAACAAAAGAAAGCAAATATTTATCCTCCTGGAAGGAACAGGGAAGAAGCATTCATTTTTTTGCATTCCTTTTATTTCAGTATTCCTTTTCTCCTTGCATATGGTAGTTTTACAGTAAATATCCCAGTTGCTTTTTATTATAATTCATCTATAAATGATAAAAATGCCTAGTTTCTAAAACTGCAATTTAAGCCTTTTTGGCACTGCTCTGCTGGGTAAGGGTTCATCACAGTATTGAAAAATATGATTAAAGCACAGCCTACCTAGCCTTCTCTTATTCAGATAGAATAATTTCAGTTTCAAACATCATTCCTTCTGGATCCTGTTTCTCCGTCCCTCAGTTGCTATGGCTGCCCACTCTTTCCAAGTTCTCTGTGTCCCCCTTGAGCTGTGGGATCTGTGTGCACACACTAATCTTGAAAGAGATGAAAGGGTGTTGAATGGCATAGATAGCCTGCCTTGCACACTAGCAAAGCAAATTTACAAGAGAAAAATTCTCTCAAGTGTTCTTCGTGGTGGTCCATTTTAAAAGGTTTTCTGACAGTTTTAGAGGCCAAATTCCTTCTCCTTTTGAAGCTAGACAAAATGACTTTTTAGAGCAAGAGATTGCCCAATATGTTTGTACAACGTGACCTGACCCTTTACTTTGATTTTTTATTGTACTCCCCTGGGTGTGAAGATTGAAATTTATCTTTTGATACATATGGCAGGTTTTAGAGTCTTTGGAACAGTATGTGTGGAAGTTACATTCAGCCCGGGGTTGTCTGGTAGTTGGTAACCTGGAAACGTAATTGCCACAACAAGCCATCCAAACAGTTATTCTTCTGAGTGCTCCTAATGAAAGTAATACCAGGAGGGATCAGCCAGGAACTGACTAGACAGCCCTTGCAAACAAAACTGACTGCTACATTTTGGTTATTGCTAATTGGGGTACAGTAATTCTGACACATATTTAGTTGAATTTAAAAAATAATAATAATTCCACAGTCATCCCTGGTAATGGGTTCACTGAAGACTTTAGTTGGGACTAACACTGGGTGGAGTATCATTCTTTTTTCATTTGAGGGGTAAAGTAGCTAATTTTTTCTCTGTGTCCAAGGAAGTGTGAGAGACTTGCTTTCTTAAATAAACGTGTTTTTCCTCCAGTATTTCATATTATGCAAGTATTACAATTAAATGGAAAGGAACACAGTGTGGACATTTGAACAGAAACAAGCTTCTCCCTGCCTACCCCCTTTTTTATTCATTCATGTCTTCATTTTGGTATTATAAAAATAAATGCTGGTAGAATAGAAGATAGTGCAGGAAAGAATGTTTCATGTGGGATGGATTTTGTGTCGTCTCACGGATTGCTTGAATTATTTGTATTGAAGTAGCTAAGGCACAAAGCAAGCAAGGCCTCTTGTTGCAAAACTTAGATGAATCACGGAAATGGGTAGCTTGGTTCTAACTCCAGTTCCCCATTCTGTTTGGAACATTGGATGGCTAATGTTAAGTTGTTACCCAAGATGTCTATCTGCATTGTATCTTAAGTTTCAAGTTATTACCATTCTTTCTTACCTTACCGTTATAATTTTGGGATTGCAGGGTGAAAATGAGGAGTTGAAATGAGATAGGAATGCAATGGTGTATTTTTCAACTACTCTTTCAATAAACCTAAGTTGAAAAGAGAGACTTAATTCAGCTTGTTTTTCTTCTTAATATTGATACTTATATGCTCAGGAAAACAAATAAATGATAAAGGCTTTCCAGGAAGTCTAGCTTCTGTGCAAAGGGAATGAGGGTTAATATTCTCCTTCAGTTGTGGGTTTTTTGGTGCATATCTCCTTGATTACATTTACTGCCTACATTTTGGGTGATTAAGCTTATTTAGCCTGAATCATCTCGCCAAACTTTCATTTATGTGCTTCCAACGGTAGGGAGGGTTCATCATTTTTTACCTAAATGCTTCTGTTTTGCATTGATTATCACTGAGAGATGGCATGGCATGGTGGAAAAGATGTGAATTTTGGAAACAAATAGCCTTAAGTTTAAATCCTGATTCTGGGACCTATAATATAATTTCCTCTGTGAAAACTGGAAAAAAACTAATGTTTGTCTTAGAGCTGTGGTTATCAAGAAGTATTAAGTAAATATCTATCATGTATCAGATACATGATGTTGATGAAAAATGGGAACTATGTGGCTCCTGCTTTCTAGGGAAGAGCTTGTTGTCCAGCAAATGTAGATATGCGTACAAGTAACTGTAGTAATCTGTAGTAATTGCTGCACAGTGTCTAAGCCCAATGTTGATAAGCATTTCAAGGGGCATGCAATTAATATTGCATGATAAGGGAATCAAGGAAAGGACACTTCAGAGAGAAGCTGGTTTTTGAAAAATCAGTAGTTCAGTGGACATTAAAGGTGGGTGAAAAGGCCAGGAGTAGGGACATAGAAGCATAAAATTTAGCAGCTCTGTTGGCTACTAGTTTGATCAATATACCTCTGGGGCATGATTGGCCATGGGCCTGGGTTTGGCCCTCAAACTTGGCAGAAAGGGGCTCTGGCTATAACGAGTCCCCAAAGCAGTGATTCTCAACTCTTGGGACATTTGAACTATACAAACTCCCCTGTGCCCTAAGATATTCAGATACAAGTTATGGCCTGAGTTAGTTGAACTGATAAGCCCTGCATATTCAGATGTCTGAAGCACAGCCAGTCTGATATTCCTTATAGAGTACTTTACAGAAATCTAAACTCCTTATTACCCAGAGATCTAATAATCGTAAAGGTAAATCTACCCAAGGGAATCCACTTTAAAATCCTCAGTTGTCAACAACTCAGTGCCAGTAGGCAGGAGATTTAGAATTACTCTGTGACCTGAGCAATAGGGCTTACCAAGTTTCTGTATATACAGAGGAGAGGTATGCCCTTGAAGAAAGTATTTCTCTTTGGTTCTTGAGCAAATAACATTTATTAGATATCTTCTGACACAGAAACTCTTCTTGTTAATTGTCAGAGAATTTCTACTTCACTTAGAAAGCATCTGTATTTCCATCCATGGAAATGGAATAGCATGAGTCTCATATCTTTGTGCTTACCATCTCTGCCATCTGTCAAATTGATGTTGGGCATCAAAGAGTGCATCAGGCTAAATATGTATTACACAGAGACTAACACATGCAAGGGGAAAGACAAGCACATTTGAGAGGCTTTTAGAAAAATTTTTTTAACTTAAAGAATATTCATTTTGTTTACTAGTAACACTCCATATCTTCATTATAAGTTTATAATGTTGCCAGGCATAGTGGCTCATGCTTGTAATCCCTGCACTTTGGGAGGCTGAGGCGGGGGGATCACCTGAGGTGAGGAGTTCAAGACCAGCCTGACTGACATGGTGAAACCCCATCTCTACTGAAAATACAAAAATTAGCCAGGCGTGGTGACACGTGCCTGTAGTCCCAGCTATTTGGAGGCTGAGGCAGAAGATTTGCTTGAACCTGGGAGGCAGAGGTTGCAGTGAGCCAGGATTGTGCCATTGCACTCCAGCCTGGGCAACAAGAGCAAAACTCCATCTCAATAAATAAATACATTTATAATGTTGACTGACTAAAAGTGGACTGTTGCCATGTAAACTAATTATATATGTGAAATGCAGACACATTACATGCTGACAGTTGCTGAAGAACCTGAAGCTATTGGCAGAAATTAGTTTTAAGTAAGCAGGGTTAACAAAGTGTCAACAACAGTGAAAATAAAATGCTTATGTAAAGGAGAAAGATCTCAGCGTTTATAGTCAAAAGTCCTAAGCTGGGTTGCCCATGGCCTCAGTTTCCTTAACTGTGAATTGGTGACAAAAGCAACACTTGCCCTAACCTAGGTTTCCCTGTAATTCAGTTCATCTCATCAAATACATATTATCCAGTTAATTGTCCGTTTCGAGAGTCCAGGTACCCTGACTGACTGGTTCATGGATACAGAGGGATCCATAGATGTTTGTTGCCTCCAGCTTGCCAGGTGCTGAGCTGTGCTGAAAGAATGAGATTATGATAGGGCACAATCCTTGGGCTCAAAGTGAGCCCATCTATCTAGGGAGACACAGTAGTCAGCAAATACTGCAAGTAAAATACAGTATGGTATGGGTTAAATGAGGATGTAAATGAAAATTTTTTATACTTTGTTTTTTTGAGACAGGGTCTCGCTCTGTCACCCAGGCTGGAGTGAAAAGGTCTGATTCCCTCGCCCTCCCCCTCCCCCTCCCTCCCTCCCTCCGCTTCCTTCCTTCCTCCCTTTCTTTCCTTCCTCTCTTTCTTTCCTTCTTCGTTTTATTTTTCTCCCTTTCTTTCTCTCTTTTCTCCTCTCTTCCTCTCTTTTTTTCTTTGGTTTTGGAACTTTGCATGAAACTTGATCAATAATTTTAATTCTATATTGCTACATATGTTGATAATAAAGAAAAATTATAGTAGTTTGTGGTCTGGGATTCAACATGGGTGTGGGGAACGAAGAACTGAAATAATAGCAAGTAAATATTATGGTAGTGAGAATAGAGAGTTTGTAATGCTGAAAAACGGTTTCCCAACCTTTTAATTTTATTTAAAAACCAGAGACATGGTAAAATAAATGTGACTCATTTCTCATTCACATGTATGGTATTTATTTTTTTTAAAACAGGTCTTAGTATTGTACTAAGGAATAAACTCTGCTCTATAGGCCGAGATGTGAATGTGATGAAGAAGAGAGAGTGAGAAGAATGTTCTGGATTTTCTCTAGTATGTTATATTAAAACATAACAAAAATCCACTGCACCTGCTAAATGTACCTTGAACTTGCAGAAAATTGTGTGGAATATGTTTGCTGAAAACTTCTGGACTAAGAACATGATGATGCTAATGCAACTGAAATCTTCAATTCTTCTTTGAGGAGCAACATCACAGAAATGGGGCTACCAGGTCTCCCTTGCGACATTTTCAAGCATGTGAGGGACGTTTAGTTTCTTAGAGAAGACAATAACCCCACTTGTCTTTGCTAGTGGGAGCCAAGATCCAGGTTATTCTTTAAGGAAGACAGTTGATTGAGGCTTCAAGTGTCTCACATTTTCTCTAGATGGCACAATAACTTACATTCCATACTGATTTTCCTGTCACCCAGAGGACCTCATAATTTGCTTATTTACTGTAACATAAAAATGGTTCACAGAGTAAAGATGGCAAATGTAAGTGAGTGCTTTTATTTGAGAACCAAGAAGAAGTGTGAGGAAGTAGATATTGTGCTCTCTCATTCCTAGATGGGACGTTTGAGTTTCGACCACAGAGCTCTGGAGATTGTTGTTTTGGATTATTCCAAGAGGAGAGGGCCTCTTCAAGGAATCTCTGATTCCAAGGCATTCCCTGTGATAGGCAGGCTGAGAGTAAGACGAACATGGCCTTACTCTTCATTGCATTTAATGTGAAATCCTTTCCTCAACTTCTTGTGCTGTCTTTGATGTAGTTGAACTATTTGAGATGTCAAAGTGTCATAGCTCTCTCTTTGTCTCTCTTTTCTTTCTTTTCTCTTTCTTTCTTTCTTTCTTTCTTTCTTTCTTTCTTTCTTTCTTTCTTTTCTTTCTTTTCTTGACAGAGCTCTTGCTCTGTCATCCAAGCTGGAGTACAGTGGCACAATCATAGCTTACTGTAGCCTTGAACACCTGGGTTCAAGTTTTCCTCCCACCTTACCCTCCCAAGTAGCTGGATCTATAGGCATGAGCCACCATGCCTGCTTACATTTTTAACTTTTTTGTAGAGATAGGGTCTACTATATTACTCAGGCTGTTTTTGAACTCCTATCCTCAAGCCAGCCTTCAGCTTTGGCCTCCCAAAGTGTTGGGATTACAGATGTGAGCCACTGTGCCTGGCCTCAAAGTGTCATAGCTCTTCGATGAGCTACCCTCACCCAAACAATCCAGATAGAGGAGGCAAAATATGAAAAAGATGGGACAGATAAGGAACAGACTTTGATTTTCTTGCTAACAAATATTAAGTGAGACACACACAGTATCATAAACAACTTTTGCTTTTGCTTCTGCAAATCTTGATGGACCAAATACAGATTTTATTTCTTTTCTTTTTTTTTTTTTTTGAGACGGAGTTTTGCTCTGTCACCCAGGATGGAGTACAGTGGCACAATCTTGGCTCACTGCAACCTCTGCCTCCTGGGTTCAAGCAATTCTCCTGCCTCGGCCTCCCGAGTAGCTGGGATTACAGGTGTGCATCACCACACCCGGCTAATTTTTGTATTTGTAGTAGAGATGGGGGTTTCACCATGTTGGTCAGGCTGGTCTCCAACTCCTGACCTTGTGATCCACCCACCTCAACCTCCCAAAGTGCTGGGATTACAGGTGTGAGTCACCGCTCCAAGCTAGATTTTATTTCTTTACGTGTTTTTCTTAAAACAGTTTCACTCTCATTCATTTTTCTTTCTTAGGTGGACGTGTTTCATTCTAGTAGGATAGAGATTAGCTTACAGTGGACTGATTAGGTAAGGGGGTGATCACTGTGGCCATTGTTACTTTCTGAGAGCTTCTCACACTTTTTGAGAAAAAAACTCACTGAACCTTGAGCATTCTTCTGTAACTACATCAAGTGCTTTGACCTCCTGGATGGTGCAGTTTTGATGTGGAAGTGAGGTTCTTTTGACCTAGCTCTACCCTTAGGGAATGCAAATATTTTTCCAATTAAACTTGGTTCACTGGTTAACTACAAGCCATTGTTTCTCACTGTTCTGAGCTAATAAGCTTGGTATGTGAAAAAAGACCCCCCTCTGAATATTAGTGACAAAACCCGTGACTGATCTTCAGGGGATAACTGTACTTTCTCCTCTGTTTTAGCAGTACGATAAATAATTACTTTAGTGTTAAATTTAGTTCAAGTACTTTATGTTGTTCTTTTCAACTTGCTTCACGAAGTAATAGAGGATCAAATTTCTTTGAAACTAAAACAAAACCCAATGTAATCAAATGACAAAAGTTTATGCTTAAGTGCTTAAATATAGTCTAGTTACAGATGGAGACTGTTGCTGGTTGCCTCAGGCAGTAGTTTTTTTTATCACATTGTAAGTACATAGTTGTGCTTGATTATTGGGAGAAGACGGGGAAGGAGATGAAGACAGGGAGAGGCCTCTTATGTACTAGATATTTTATTTACATTAAGGTATATTAAGCATTATATTCATTTAACTTTTTATTTTGAAATGATTTTAGAAAAAAGTTGCCAAACTTACAGAGAATTCTTTGTATACCTTACTTCACCCATTTCCTTTGTTGTTGTCCTACATAGCCACAGCGTAGTTATCAATGCTAGAACATTAAAATTGATACATTTACCTAATCTACAGATCTTACTAGAATTTTGTCAGTTTTCCCACTGATATTTTTTTCCTGGTCCAGGATCCAATCTAAAATCCCACATTTTGTTTGGTGTTCCTGTCTCCTTAGTTTCTGCTAAAAAGAGGTTGTTTTGGTAGAAAACTATCAAACTTCCAGCTACCCTGTGACTATTCCTCAGTCTTTCATGACCTTGACAATTTTGAAAGTCAGTTATTTTTATTTTTAAATTGAGACAGAGTCTTGCTCTGGAGGCTCGAGTGCAGTGACATAATCTTGGCTCACTATAGCCTCGGTGTCCTGGGCTCCAGTGATCCTCGTGCCTCAGCCTCCCAAAGTGTTAGGATTGTAAGTGTGAGCTACCATATCTGGCAAGTTGGTTATTTTGTAGAAGGTCCTTTAATTTAGGACATGCCTGGTGTTTTCTTGTGATCAGGTTGAAATGATTCATTTTTGGAGATGTCAACAAAAGGAGTCAAACTCTGTAAAACATGTTAAGAGGTTAATTCTGATCCAAATATGAGTGACCATGGCCTGAGACACAACCCTCAGGAGGTCCTGAGAACATGTGCCCAAGGTGGTCGGGGTACAGTTTGGTTTTATATATTTTAGGAAGGCATGAGACATCAATCAAATACATTTAAAGAAATACATTTGTTTGGTTCAGAAAGG
Organism: Chlorocebus sabaeus; assembly: GCF_047675955.1. Classification (NCBI taxonomy): domain Eukaryota; kingdom Metazoa; phylum Chordata; class Mammalia; order Primates; family Cercopithecidae; genus Chlorocebus; species Chlorocebus sabaeus. The sequence goes on along the minus strand of NC_132920.1, from coordinate 24,266,611 downwards.
TGGGACAACTCAAAGTGGGGGCTTCCAGGCTGTAGGTAAATTTAAACATTTTCTGCTTGACAATTGGTTGAGTCTGTCCAAAGACCTGGGATTGATAGAAAGGAATGTTCAGGTTAAAGACAAAGGATTGTGGGGACCAAGTTTTATTGTGTAGAGGAAGCTCTCAGATAGCAGACTTCAGAGAGAGCAGGTTGTAAATTATTGCTTACTGGACTTAAAAGGGTACCTGGCTCTTAGTTGATTATCTCCTGGATCTGGAAAAAAAAGGAAGGAAAACAAAGGGGAAAGGAGATTCCTATAGAATGTGGATTTTTCCCACAAGAGACTTTGCAGGGCAATTTCAAGGTATGGCAAGGAAATATATTTTAGGGTAAAACATTTTGATTTTCTTCCTTTTTATGCCAGAGCCAGATTGGAAAGTAAGTCACGATATGCAGGGTCAAATAAAACCCATCTGATGAGAATTTATGATTTGTAGGGCATGACTTCCCAGACCCCTTAGATAGGAATTTGGGTAAGATAAAAAATCAGAGCTTAATCTTCAGGGAGCAAGAATACCAGGAAATGATGTTCCCTGTTCAGTGCATTGTATTAGAAGACACTGTTGAGGAAACATAATTGAAAAAAAAAAGTCTTTCCAAATCCAGAAATTCTCTCCACAAAAGGTAGTAGAGAAAGAGAAGTTTTATTTTTACATGAGCACTAAATCAGAATATGATACCCATCACAGGCAATCCATGAAACGATTGCAAAGATAAAAAGAAATCTCACCCTTTTAGGTAGCCAAGCAGAGGCTACTCATTACATACATGTTTTCAAGATAAACAAAACTAGTCTTCAAGTAAGAGGACTTGACAGCACCATTTATCACACGTAATTAATTCATCCTAACTTTACCCGGTATTTGGGGTGACCATTTGTATTAGCTAATTTGTTTTTATCCAAAGGAAAAACAAACATCTCATGTCTTTATGACAGGAAGTTTGGCTTCTACCCAGCAAAGTTAGGATCCTATCCTCCCACAGAGACTGGGAAATAGCAGTGATATCTCTTTGGCTTTTTACGTTTCAAAGAGATGACTGCTAGGTCCTTGAGTGGGACATTTCTGGGTCATAAAGTTGACAAAAGGCCTATCTAGTGTTTAAAAGAATTATACATATTTCACACAGAGGACAAAGTATTTAGACTCTAGTATTCTAAAGCAAATGCTCTGATAAAAAGGAGGGAGGGAGAGCTCTTATTTTTAGAATTGAACCTCTTAATTTTAATTTTTATTTGTCCTTGCAGTACATGATGCTGACATGTCATATTACTGGTGAGATTGACTTTGATCAGTTGGTTACAGTGATATCTGCCAGGTTTCCCCACTGTAAAGTTACTATTATTTTTTCCTTTATCATTAATTACCATCTTGTAGGGGAGGTAGTGTGAGACTATGCAAATATACTGTTTCTTAATATTCAGAGTTTCACCCACACATTTTAGCCTCCATTGATGGTTCTTTTCTGTAGTAACTGTTACTATAGTGTTTACCAAAAGGTGATTTTCTATTTTCATTATTCCTTCTACATATTAATTGGAATTCTACTATATGGAAGAATTGTTCTCATTTATTTTTTAATGTATTCAGTCATTTATTTGCATCAGTATGGATTCTTAGATATTTATTTTAGGTGTTAAAATCTAATAAATATCATTCATTTTGTTGCTTAAATTGTTCTTGATTTGGCCACTGAGGGCTCTTTCAAGTTGGCTTTTGGCTTTTGTGTCTTTCCAATATGGCCCTATGACCCTGCCTTTTTTTTTTTTTTTTTTTTTTTTAAGCATTTAATTACTTTCCAGTGCCACAAGATGTTCCAGGCTTGTATTTTTCCCTCTCTGGCCCTGGAATAAATTGTTTCTCCAAGGATCTCTAGTCCCTTTTTATTGGAGAATGGTATTTAGAAACCAGCATCTGGGCATTAGGGGTGCTCCTTGCTCTTGAGGTTTCAATGCTTTTAGGCCCTCTCAGTAGACAGAACTAGAAAATAAATGTATACATATAACTATATACACATACAAATCTAGTTATTTCTGTATCTATTCTGTATCTATTATGCATGTCTATATGCAAATAGATATTTTAAACACTGAGTTTGTGGCCGAGTGTGGTGGTTCATGCCTGTAATCCCAGCACTTTAGGATGCCGAGATGGGCAGATCACTTGAAGTCAGGATTTTGAGGCCAGCCTGGCCAACATGGTGAAACCCCGTCTCTACTAAAAATACAAAAATTAGCCAGTTGTGGTGGCAAGCCCTGTAATCCCAGCTACTTGGGAAGCTGAGGCAGGAGAATTGCTTGAACCTGGGAGGCAGAGGTTGCAGTGAGCCAAGATTGCATCACAGCATTCCAGCCTGGGTGACAGTGAGGCTCTCTCAAAAACAAAAAAACAAAAAAACAAAAAAACAAAAAAAACCCAAAAACAAACAAAAAAAACCAAAAAATTGAGTTTGTAGTGATACCTCCAGTTCTACTCCAGCACCATGGGGTTTATTCTAGTCTGCCCCAGTTCCTTATTTGTAACTTCTTTCTGTAATAGTAGGAAATCCTACTCTCATTATTCACATTACATTTATGTATTGGTTTACATTTAATGTAGATACAAAATAGTTTTAGAATTGCTAACCTATTCTATTATGAGAAGCATTTGATTGACTAAAATACAGTATTTGTGTACAGCTCTTTTTGTCCTTAGACTTCAGTATACAGTAAGAATACTATGTTCCCAAGCTCTTTGGGTTAGTTTCTTCCTTCCTCATCCATTTATTGATTTGTAACACAGGTTCATTTGTTACTGTATCTTTCTATTTTGTGTTCCTCCTATATTTTGGTTGGTTTTAATTATTTGCCATGGTCTTAAAAGTCATAAGCTATGCAAAATATATACTGAGAGAAGGGTTGCTCTTCTCCCTCCATCTCTGCTACTCAGTTCCTACCCACACACTACCCATTACTTCTACTTATTTCCTGTCCATTCTCTGTAGGAAACCATTCTCCTTAGATTCTGGTTTATTCTTCCTGTCTTTATCCTATCCTTTTGCACAAATGAGCAGATACATGTATACATTTTCAAAATACCCTTCTTACCTATATGAAGGGTAGCATACTGTAGATATTCTTTGGCACTTTACTATATTTCACTTAACAAAATGTCCTGGGAAAATCTCTCCTGAACATTAGTCTAGGCAAAGAATTCATGACTAAGACCTCAAAAGCACAAGCAACAAAAACAAAAATATTCTGAATCAAGGACCAGAGAAAAAGACAAACAAAACAAAACAAAAGTAGACAAATGGGACTTAATTAAATTAAAAAGCTTCTACACAGCAAAAGAAATAATCAACAGAGTAAACAGACAACCTGCAGAATGGGAGAAAATATTTGCAAACTATGCATCCCACAGGGGACTAATATCTAAATTTACAAGTACTCAAACAACTCAAAAAAGAAAAAAAAACCCACAAATAATTTCATTAAAAAGTGAAAAGAAGACATGAACAGTTATTTTTCAAAAGAAGACATACGAATGGCTAAAAAGCATATGAAAAACTGCTCAACATCACTAATCATCAGAGAAATGCAAATTAAAAATATAATGAGATATCATCTTATACCAGTCAGAATGATTATTATTTAAAAGTCAAAAAACAACAAATGTTGGCAAGGGTGCAGAGAAAAGGAAATACTTATACACTGTTGGTGGGAATGTAAATCAGTACAACTGCTGTGGAAAATAATGGAGATTTCTCAAAGAACTAAAAATAGAACTACCATTCAGTCTGGCAATCCCACTACTGGGTGTCTACCCAGAGGAAAATAAATCATTACATCAAAAAAGATACCTGCACTCATATGTTTATCTCAGCACTATTCACAATAGCAGAGATATGGACTCAACCTAAGTTTCCATCAACAGATAACTGGATACAGAAAATGTGCTATAACACACACACACACACACACACGCACACACACACACACAATGGAATATTATTCAGCGGTTAAAAATAATGAAATTATGTCTTTTGCAGAAACATGGATGGAACTGGCCATTATGCTTAAGGCCATTATCTTAAGCATAACTATTCAGACACAGGAAGTGCGTATTCCCACTTACAAGTGAGAGCTAAATAATGTGTACAAATGGACATAGAATGTGGAATGATAGACATTAGAGACTCAGAAGGAGGCTGGAGCAGAAGGGGATGAGTGATGAGAAATTACTTAATGGATACAATGTACATTATTCCAGTGATAGATACACTGGAAGTCCAAACTTCACCACTATGCAATATATCCATGTGACAAAAATGCACTTATACCACTTAAATTTATACAAAAAACAACTTAAAAAACTAACAACAACAACAACAAACCCAGTGTGTCTTGGAAACCTCTCTATATTGGTATGTAAAGATCTTTCTCACTCCTTATTGCAACTTCAGAGCCCTCCATCGTATGGATGTGCCGTATTTAAGCACTCTCCTATGTATGGGAGTTTAGGTTGTTTCTAATATTTTGGAATTATAAATAATACTACAATGAATAAAATTGTGAATATGTATTTTTGTTTCATTTGTTGGAGGCATATATTTAGAGTAGATTTGTAGAAGTAGCATTGCTGGGCCAAAAGATGGGGGAATATGTAGTTTTGTTAGACATTGCTAAATTCCCCTCTGGAAGCTTTGTACCAGTTTGTGTTCCTATCATCAATATATGGGAGTGTCTGTTTCTACTGTCTTAAAAAACAAATATGTTGCCTTACTTTTTCTTTGGCCATATAGTAGGTGAGAAATGGTATCTTGGTGTTTTTCTAATTTGCATTTCTCTAGTTATAAGTTCGAACAATTTTTACATGCGTAAAGATCGATTTTTAGATTTTTTTAAAAAGGTGAATTGCCTGTTCTTGTCCTTTCATTTTTTCTATCAGAGTATAAAGAGTTTTTTTATTTGTATAAAGAGTTCTTTTCACATTAAGGATATTAATGCTTTATCTCTAATATAGGTTGTGAATATTTTCTCCTAGTTTGTCAATTGTCTTACGACTTTGCTTATGGTGCTTTTTTTGTCATGGAAAAATGATTTTTTGTTTTTGTGTTAGTCAAATTTATCCAGCTTATTGCCTCTGGATTTGGAGTCATAATTAGAAAGCCTTTGTCTATAACAAGGTTAAAGAGGAATTCACCCATGTTTTCTTTTAGTACTTGTATGATTTCATTTTGTACTTTTATATTACTATTCCATTTGGAGTTCACTCTTGTCTATAGTATAAGATATGGATCGAATTTTATCTTTTTCCAGAGATGCCTAGGCTACCCCACTGTCCCACAGCCATTTATTGAAAGTTTATCTTTGCTCCAGTAATTTGAAATGCCAACTTTATCATATACTAAATTTCCACATGTACTTCCTTTCCCATTTCCATATGTCTATTTCTGGGCTTTCTAGTCTATTCCTCTGGTCTATTTGTCTATGCACAAGTACCACCCTGCTAAAATTAATTTTTAAAATTATGATTTAAAAATTATCAAAATTGTAGTTTAGAATACGTATAGTTTTTTAAAAATGAAAAATATATTGTCCCTAAGTCTAACATTCACACAATTGCATTTCATTTTTAAACATTATCTTCCAGTTTTTCTCCATACATACATCTATACATACAGATGTATACATGTATGTGTGCATATATGTAGTGTTTTTGCCATTGAAAAATAGCTTTTAATTTTTATGAAGTCAAATTTGTGTCTATATATATATACACACACACATATGTGTGTATGTATATATGTATATACAGAGTTGTAATCATGGAAAGTTTTTTTCATTATTTTTCTCTTATATTGTTTTTCTTATATTTTTCATTCTTGCATAGTCTTTGTCATCATTTTTGATAGCAATATATACTGTTTTATTGAGCTGATGTCATAAGTTACTTAATACAATTGTATTTAGAAAATTTCCATTGTTTGAGTCATCATCTTTAGGTATATAGCTTTTTTCCACATCTTAATTATTTTATCAGGATAAATCAGGCAGACATTTACTGTCAAAGGATATAACACATTTTATGCCTCTGAATACCTAATTCTACAGAGTTTTGAAAAAATATATTAATTTAATATGTTATCAGTAAGGTAGTTTTGCCTCAAATTTCTTTGCATTGGACAAATGATTTTTGAATAACCTGAAGAATATGTAAAACTTTAGGTTTTCTTAAAGCTCTCTGAATTTGGTAGTATTTAGGCATTTGTTTCTTGCTCACTTATCTTAGTATTTCCATTAGTAGCAGTCCATATGGCTGATCTTCCTCTCTTCACTTCCAAAACATTGCACTTTCTTGGTTTACCCCTTGCCATTGCACTCTCCTACCTCCCTGTCCACTTTTCTCCTGAGTCCTCTGGAATTTTTTTCTCCTCCATTACCCAACCCCAAAGCTTGGTCCTGAACCAGTTTCTTTGCTTTCTACTCTCTTCCTTGCTGAGCACTTTCATTTTCATGGCTTTAAATATGATCAGTATGCTGATTACTCTCACATATGTGTCTCTAGCCCTGACTTCATGGAGCCCCAGCCTGCCTGCATGAATGGCACCTCTGTTTGGAGGTCTCATAGACATCTCAGATGTATTGTCCAAGACTGAACTGTGGATCCACAGCCAGTGCAAATGTTCTTTGTCGCAGTAGACAGCATCACTGTCCACCTCACTGCTCCAGGTCTCCTTCACTTACTAGCCACCAACTTCTTTCAACAAGTTCCAGCTTCTACTGCCAACATGTATCTAGGCTTCACCTACTTTTCTTTTTTTCCTCAGGCATCCCCTAGGAAAAGCTACCACCATCTCTGACTTAGATAACTCACTAGCCTCATTTTTGGTCTCCTTGCTTCCAGTCTTGCTTTCTGCAGTCTTTTCTCCATGTGGCAGCTGGAGTGATGTTTCTAAATATCTGCAGTGGAGTCTAATTATGCCGAGGCTGAAACCAGCCTTCTTTCCTTGGTGTAGGAGGCCCTGCATTGTGCCCACCAGCCTGTCTGTCTCTCCTCTTCCCTACTGCACTCCAGCTACTCCAGCCTCCTTTCTGCTCCCAAGGCATGCCCAGTTTTCTCTTTTCAGAGGTTTTGGACATCTCTGTCTTATCTCATGACTAGCTAATTTTCTTTAGAGCACTTTTCATAATTTGTGATTATGTATTTTTTTGGTTTAGTTTCTTATTCTTTTGTGTATCACTAACCCTCTCTATTATTTTGTGGGCTTCATGAAGTCAGGGCTCTTTACTATTTTATTTACCAACAAATACTCAACACTTAGTCCAGTGCCCATCATACAGTACATAATGAATAGATGTCATTGAATGAATGAGCCCTCTGTGTGGACAGTAAATAAACTATGAGGTACATAGAGGATTTACTTAGACAGCTTCTGATTTCAGAATGTGGGGTGCCTCTTAGGGCCTGTCTCTTCCTTTGGAAGGGGAGTATCATGTATGGAAGGCTTTGTTCTCTGCATTGGGGTTCTTCAGATGTCCTTAACCACTGCAGTAAAGGCTGGTGGCTGGTGTGGATGACTTGATTCTAGGAGATTCCTTAAGGCGCAAGTGCTTTGCTAAGGAGCTACAGAAACAAGCGTTATCTGGTACTATTTATGGGGCTGGTTATTTGAAAAAGAAAAAAAAAAAAGCAAAGATCAATATCATTTTTCAGCCTGGAACATTGTCCTTAAAGTGTGTTTCTGGAAATCAAAGTGTATTCCACTAGTATATCTATCAGAGAGGTATAGCTATTATTTACCAATGGGAGAAACGGACATGAACTGCTGAGGCTGGATTAATTTGAGTGGGAAACATGCTCAGATTATTATTATTATTATTATTTGCGATGGAGTCTTGCTCAGTTGCCCAGGCTGGAGTGCAGTGGCGCCATCTCAGCTCATTGCAAGCTCCACCTCCTGGGTTCGTGCCATCCTCCTGCCTCAGCCTCCCGATTAGCTGGGACTACAGGCGCCCGCCACCACACCCGACTAATTTTTTGTATTTTTAGTGAAGATGGAGTTTCACTGTGTTAGCCAGGATGGTCTCGATCTCCTGAACCTCGTGATCCACCACCTCGGCCTCCCAAAGTGCTGGGATTACAGGCGTGAGCCACTGTGCCTGGCCTCAGATTCTTAAATTTAGCCTTTAGTCCTATTCCAAGAAAAACGTATTTCTTTGGAAAGATCTCAAGCACTTAGCACTAGTATATTAGTATATAGTTTTGGTTAAGGACAGGACACATTTCTCTACCTTGAAACCACTGAGAACAAAGCGAGTTAGCAGCATCATTGGTCTGTTGCTGAACAGTTGTGACCATGTTAGGAAGGGTTTCTGATCTTCAGGACTTTTTTCCAACGCTGACACTTACTCAAATTTAATTACTATCACATTTGCCTTGTGAAATGTGGCATCTAGTAAGCAACTGAAACTGAAGTTTATAGATGCTTACATTAAAAACCTAGCTGACCTAGTAAATGTTCATTTTTAAACAGTTACAAGAAGAATCCTATATTGGATTCCACTGATGTTCATAATGATGATTTGTTCCATTCTAGAGGTTCCTATTGCATTAGCAATTGTTTGATATTTAGGGTTAGCAAAGTCATATTTTTAATTTTAATTTTAGTGTTTTTTTTTGTTTTGATTTTTGTTTTTTTTGAGACAAGTTCTTGCTCTGTTGCCCAGACTGGAATATATAGAGTAGCATGATCATAGCTTGTTTCAACCTTGAACTCCTAGGCTCAGGTAGTCCTCCCACCTCAGCCTCCTGAGTAACTGGGATTACAGGCATGAGCCACCGCACCTAGCTAATTTTAAACCTTTTTGTAGAAACAAGGTCTCACTATGTTGCCCAGACTGGTCTTGAACTCTGGGCTTCAAGTGATTCTCCTGCCTTGGTCTCCCAAAGTGCTGGGATTACAGGTATAAGCCACCATGCCTGGCTTATATTTTTAATAGTTTAATTTTAAAAGTTCTATTTTTATTCAAAATCACTTGCATTTTAATAACACTTTAGTATTTTTGGAGAATGTGAGAACTTGGAGAGATTGTTGAAATGCAGCGCCCTCATCCTGTACTGAGTATGCAAGTCACCCAGGTTGGTGAAGTGACTGCCTCCGGAAACTCAGTGAGGAGCTGCGCTTCTAGGGCTAGGAGCTGACTCCCAGTCCAGTGCTCCTGAATAAGCTGTGCCACCTTATTCTTCCCTTTACCGTTTTACTGTCTGTCATCCCTGTAAGCTCAGTGAGGGTGGGGACCCCATCTGTCCTCCTCTGCTGAATCCTCTGAAGAGATCACAGAGCCAGCATATTGTGGGTGAAAAACTAATATTTGCTAAAAATATTAGCTTTCCTTTTCTTGCCATCTGTTGGTGGGTTCCCAGCTTTCTTAGTATTTCTGAAGGACTGAATGTAGATCATGTACAGTTGGCACATTCTCCAGTGGGAATCCTGGGGCTAAATGACTTATTTCCTTGTAGGTGAAGCTGCACCCACCTACACGGGCTGCCCGCTGCATACTCAGCATTGCTCACTTTCATCTTGCATTGTTACGTACACACTGCCAGCCGCTCTGCATTCCTAGTGGAAAATTTACATTCCACTGCCTAGATATGTTTGATAACCAAAATCCCATTTGGGAAAATAAAACAAAACAAAAAAATGGCAATGGTGAAATCTAAGTATGGTGTAGTAAGTTAAGAAAGAATACAGAAGAAAAGACAAACAATCCCCAAATACTTTTATTTTTTTTTTCCCTTAGTGCTTGGTTAGTGGCAGTTCCTGTAACTTCTGAGAATTCTCTTGAGTTAATTGGTTATTTTTTAACTTTATGGGGGCCATATTATGCTCTTAAGCATAGCATTAGGGAAACCCATGAGCATTTACTTGTGAATACCTTAACAAGTATTTAAATACTATTTATTTTCTTGTAGGATAAAGTGCCCGTTGCAAATAATTATTTTTAGAATAAGTTAGTACACTTGAGGCTTAACATTATATATTCAGAATGCTTAGGATCATCTGTGGAAATATTTCTGTGATGATACATTCCACAGAAAACAATAAAGAGCAAATCAAACCAGAATTTCAATAGCTTAAACATTTGTGGTATGAAAACTGATTTGAAGCATCGAAATTTGCTGAGAAGACTTAGCAATGCAAACATTTATTTAATATATATTTACATTGAAGAGGTTTCCAAAGAAGGTATTACTTATGATGGGTATCTTATCTTCTGGGTCACTTTTAGGTTAAAAAAGAAATATTTTACTTTGCTTTGTTTTGAATAGCATGTCACCTGTTTGTTTATTAATTTGGTTTGAATTGTTTTCCTGTCTCAGTGAATGGAGGCGTTCATTTAGATCAAGTACAAAAGGCAAAATATGCAAACCGATGCTATGGTATCCATTATTGAGAGGAAAATAGCCATCTGAATAAGGAATGATAATCCACACTTGACAGATGAGCCCTAACCCTTCCTTTGGGAATCAGCCCCTGTACTGGGTACAGCAACATGGGGACCAATAGAGAGGACCCAAGTAGAGATGAGTGGTTTCATCAGCTCGTAGAAACTAATTGGACCCTTCTGGGAATGTTCCAGACAGCTTGTTCATTATAATTAAAGACATCTTCTCTAATTATGTTCTCACTGGTTAGTGCAATTGGAATTTTTAAAAAAATTATTATTATATAACAATGCCAGTAAAGAGATTCTTTCCAAAATATTTCCGTGGCTGGCCTGAGTTTGCTACCATCCCTGGAATCTGGAATTTCTAGAAGTTACTGGGATTTAACAGATTTTAATTTTCATTGCACTGAGGTGTTATGCGCATCCGTGTGAAGAGACCACCAAACAGGCTTTGTGTGAGCAATAAAGCTTTTTAATCACCTGGGTGCAGGGGGACTGAGTCTGAAAAAGGAGTCAGCAAAGGGAGATAGGGGTGGGGCAGTTTTATAGGATTTGGGTAGGTAGTGGAAAATTATAGTTAAAGGGTTTTTTTTTTCTCTTTTGTGGGCAGGGGTGGGGGTCACAAGGTGCTTGGTGTAGAGCTCTTGAGAACCATTGTCCAGGAGAAGGAATGTCACAAGGTCGATTGATCAGTTAGGGTGGGGCAGGAACAAATCACAATGGTGGAATGTCATCAGTTAAGGCAGGAACTAGCTATTTTCACTTCTTTTGTGGTTCTTCAGTTGCTTCAGGCCATCTGAATTCATAGGTGCTGGTCGCAGGGGATATGATGGCTTAGCTTGGGCTCAGAGGTCTGACATGAGGTTGTACATAAATTGTACTGTTAGCCTTATATGATGAATATTTGATAGTAGCCAAGGGGAGAGAGACTTGGGTGAACTTGAGAACCTATGTGCTGCAAGGCACAGTAGGAAGAACTCTGGTTTGGAAGTCAGAAGTGGATGCATATGACTGCTTCTTTACCTACTGAGTGACCTTAAGAGATGGGGAGGCTCATGTTTTCTCATCTATACAATTAGAGTAATGGTAACCTCATAAAGTTATTTTGAGGAACAAATGTGAATATAAATGAAAACCTTTTATAAATTCTGATGTGTTTTACAACTGTAAATTTATTAGAAAATAACCACCTTAGAATGATACTGTGAAAAGTCAAAGTAACATATGGAAAGTATTTGATGCAGTTCTGAGCATAATATATGCTCAAAAATTGGTGTCCTAATTGTTGTTTAATTAAAGTATGTACTAAGCAAATTCTGTATTCAAAGCACCGAGAATAGGTTTTTTGGTTATAGATAAGACTGTTTACTAAGAAAACAAATAAATATGCAGTCTACATAAATATTGATGCCAGTAGGGAATATGTTAAATTTATAAAAAGTATTGTACGAAAAGTTCAGACAAAATGATCTGCATTTTGGAAGAGAGAAATTATCCAGCCAAGTGAATGGTAAGTGTGGTAATAGGAGAAATAGGGTTACAGTGTGGTAGGATGGGGTCAGCTCAAATATGATCTCAAATAATCAAGTCTAAGATACGAGGATATCATCTGAAGCCAGTGGCAGCTCTTATAGGTGTTTGTATACAGACATCACATGTTTGGGTCTGTGCTTCAAGAAGATGAATTCACACAGAGTTGGATGAGAGAGGAAAGATATTAGAGGCAGGAATCCTGGTTAGACCATGCTAGGTGCAGCTCCTAGAGGATTTGTGAGGACCTGGCCTTGAGCTGTGGGGGCAGGTAAGAAGGGGACAGATAAAATAATTTTGAGTGGGGAGAGCTCTGGGATTTCATCAGAGGTAGTGGTGTGTCCTGGGGTAACATTTTCTTGCAACTGCTTTGAAAAAAAAATGCAGGTGATTTATGAAAATTGAATAATGCAAAACAAATTTCTTATGTTTTAGTGACTCTGCTGAATTGATGACTATTTAGGTATAGACAACCTTTTACAAATCTTAGTTTTAATGAAAAGCATTAGACATATCCAGCCAGGTATACAGATTTGGTGTCAGGAGGAAAATCTGGACTACAGATAGGGATTTGGTTGTCATTGGCAAAATGTTGTTGGTCATAAACAACATGGCATGTGATACATTTGACCAAGAGAGTGTTTGGGTTAAATGCTGGGAAGGCAGAGATGGAATTCTGGGGGAGAAATACCAACATGTAATGAGAGCCGAGGAGGAGGAGGAATTGTTGGTATAGGAAACTGAGAATGGTCACAGAAGGATGGGGTTCAGAGACAACATATTGCTGAATTATGGTGGAGTATCCATTTACGCATTCCCTGTTAGTATTTTCCTTTGATACCATAGAAGATTACATACGCAAAATACCCGGGAGCTGTACTATTTCAGATGAACAATACTTATTTAATTCTCTAGAGCTTAATTTTTTGGAGCTTGATTTTCTTACATCCAAAAGAGCACAATACTAGAAAAAGATATTTTAGCATGTCAGATATTATATGGGATATTATGTTCTATAAAATATAGCCAAGTATAAAAAGTATATTTGTTTAAAAAACACTTTAATATAAATCTACTATGAAAATTAATCAAGAAAATGGATACTATGTTTCTTTTGTAATTTTGCATTGACCAAAAACATCTGAATTTACTTGATTAATATTTATGTGATATATCTTTTTCCATAGTTTTAATCTACCCATATCTTGTTTTTGTCTTTTTTTTAAATAATTTTTTTTTTTTAAATAGGGTCTCACTATGTTGCCCAAGCTGATCCTGAACTCCTGGGCTCAAGCAATCCTCCCATCTTAGCTTGCCAAAGTGCTGGGATTATGGGCATGGGCCACCATGCCTGGCCTACTCACGTCTTTATATTTAAAGTGTGTCTCTTATAAACGCTATACAGTGAGATCTTGTTCCTTTATCCAGTCTGCCTGTCTCTATCCTTTAATTGGAGTTTTTAGTTCATTTGAATTTACTGAATTACTGGCATGATTAGAATCGAGTTTATCATGTTATTTGTTTATTCCATCTAATATTTGTTTTTCTTCCTTCTTTCTTGCCTTTTTTATCAATAGATTCATCAAACATTTAAACAGCTATTTCATTTTATCTCTCTATTGGCTTTTTAGCTATGCCTCTTTGGGATTTTGTTTTCAGTACTTACTCTAGGGCTCACAATATGCATCCTTAACTTATTTTAGTCTGGCTTCAAATAATATTATGCCAGTTCTGTACAACAGTATAATTTCAATTATCTTTAGTGATACCTTTGTGTTCCTATTAAATATTTTACTTTTATGTATGTTACCAATCTCATGAATCATCATCATTATTTTTGTTTTAAAGTCGTCTTTAGGACTTTTTCTTTTCTTTTTTTTTTTTTGAGATAGAGTATTGCACTGTCACCTGGGCTGGAGTGCAATGGCATGATCTCAGCTCACTGCAACTTCCACCTCCTGAATTCAAGTGATTCTCCCGTCTCAGCCTCCCGAGTAGCTGGGATTACAGGTGTCTGCCACCATGCCCAGCTAATTTTTTATATTTTTAGGAGAGATGGGGTTTCACCATGTTGGTCAGGCTGGTCTTCAACTCCTGACCTTGTGATCCACCAGCCTTGGCCTCCCCAAGTGCTGGGATTACAGGCATGAATTAACTTTTTTAAGTTTTAAAAAGTACTCACATATTTACATTAAATGTCCTTTTATTCTTCTGTGCAGATCTATGTTTCTATCTGGTATTATTTTCATTATCTGAAGAACTTCCTTTACGATTTTTTGGTAGCGTGGGTCTGGCAACAGTCAATTCTCTTGGCTTTTGTCTATCTAAAAAAGGTCTTTGTTTCAACTTCCTTTTTTGGAAGGTATTTTCTCAGGGCACATTCTGTTGTGTCTAATCTGCAAAAGCGCATTGAATGAATTCTTCATTACACATATTCTGTTTTTTAGTTCTAGAATTTTTATTTGTTTCTTTAGAGTTTCAATTTCTGGGCTAAAATTCCTCATATTTTATCTTTTTTCCACCTTTTCTACTGAATTCGTTAACATATTCATGACATTTATATTAAAATCCTTATTTGCTAATTTCAATATCATGATCATCTCTGGGTTTGACTTTATTTCTCTTGGTAATGGGTCATCATGTTTTCTGCTTTATCTACATGTTTTGTAGTTTTTGTTGTGTACTAGTCCTTTTGTATGAAATTTGGTATAAAACTTAGAGAAATTTAAAGTAGGTGAGAATTATCCCCAGGAAAAAACATGTCCCCTTCTTCTATTGGGCTGCTAGGGAAAGGAGCTGATCTTATAGTATTATCGATAGTTGAGCTGGGGAACAGGCTGGGCTGCAGTTTTAGTTAGATTTAGTTTACTAATGGTTTCAAACTCTTTGAGGGTGAAATCAGGGCTGGCTTTCTGTGCAACAGGACTTGGGAGTTAATATTGGTGAGATTTAGAAATCTGTCTCTACAATTAGTCCAGCTATTAGCTATTTACACCACTGGAGATTCTCTCTGTTACCTAGCTTTTCACACCATGGGATTCCTTTCTCTGCTCTTTTGCCCTGCTCTTGGCTTTTGTTACACTTCTGTGCACTTGAAGAAGGCTCCATGGGGAATCATTCGTGGGTGGCGCGGACATGCTCTACATCTGGGTTGTCTTGGTCATGCTGACTAACACAGGCTGACTGTCTATGGAGGTTTATTCCTCTGCCTTTTGTGCCCCTGGGGATGAAAGCAGCTGAAGATTTCTTCTCACTTAGAAGGGGTTCATCCCTCTCTGGAATTTAGTTCATCTAGACTTCTTTGCATCCTAAGTTATGACACATCCTCTCAAAAATAGGGCCCGCTCAGTCTAGCAGATCTCATCAGACATCTTAGCCAGTCTTTCTCTCATTAAAAAATAGTGATATTGAAAAAAAAAAAGAATGATTCTTTAAAAAATCTTTTTTAGAACAATCTATAATTTGGATGTATCTGGTGTATTGACTCCTAGATAAATTATTTTCTAGTCTGGTGTCCTTTACTAGCCTTTGGCCCTTCTCATTTATCAAAAAGTGGTGAAAAGTGATTCATTATTTTGTAATGGATTTTGTTCTCTTTGATGCTGTGTGCTGTTTGTTAAGTAGTAACAGTGTCCTCTAACATTACCATTTTGAGAACCTACTTTTCCTTAATTCCATACAATAAAGAAAGTAGAGTTTAAGCTTCCTTGTGTAGGTTGGCTTATATTTTGCAAATAAGAAATGTCACTACATATTTTTCTTTAAATGCCTAAGTCTATCTCATGGACAGTCACAAAAATCTGATAGGTGTTTTTTAAAGTTATCGAAAATTGAGCTTTTAAATTGTATAATCAGTTCTTCCAAGAGGTTAGTGGTCATTAGGTTTTTGTGATGGTATCATTTAACAGCATCCTTTCCTCACCTCCTTAGACAAAGTTTGGTTTTTTTTGGACCAGGTTTTCAAGACGTGGTGAATGCTGAGATTTGAGGCAGATGGATTCTCAGAAGCATTCAGTTTACAGCCCCAGGGAGCGATATTGCCACTTTATTAATTAGTTCATGGAGCATCCCTTTGGGCTAGTTTAGCAGGATTATTCCTACTTTTATAGATCTAGAAATTGAGGTGTGAAGTGTTGAATTGGTTCATGTAAAAAGATTTAGGCAATCAGTGTCAAAATTCAGAATTCCAGACCTTTAGTCAGTTACTCAGTTTATCACCCTTGATCTTGTTATTCCAAATATGTATTTTTAAAGGAACAATTTTGATTTTATTGATTTTATTTTTCATAGCAAACAAATACATCCAGCTTTTAACTTGAATGTTGACCCAGCTGTGATATTGACCTAATGTTACGGAATTTGTGAACTTGACTTAAATTACTTATGTAAACTTACTGGGTTCACATGAAGCATTTTATTTTTGTATGGTCATCTGTGACATAAACACAATCTAAATGTAAATAAGATGTCAGAGACAGACTGATATGTTGGAAACAGCATGTGATTTGTATCCAAGTTCTGCACTAGACTCCTAGCTTATCCCATTCCAGCAGGGTAAGAATGGTTAAGTTACTTTTGCCACCTTTGACTTCGGAAATATTTCTAAGAAATATTTTGCCTATCTATCTATCTATCTATCTATCTATCTATCTATCCATCCATCCATCCATCCATCATCCACTCAGGGGTTAGAAATGGGGTTTTGTCAGCCTCTTCAGCCTGCTACAGAATGACTCCTCTCTCTAATTCACTCGGCTAACCTACTTCTCAATATCCAGATAAATTTGGTTTTTCAAGACAATGTTGAGCCCAGTGCAGAATCAAGGCAAGAGGTCAGTCATCAGTGTGTCCTGCTTTTGCTTGGTGTTGATTCCTTCACCAAATGACAAAGTCAAAGTACAAAGTGAAATTTTGAATTTTGCAATGATAACTTATCATTTGATTGGTTTCATAGTCACAGATTACACACTGGTCAGCCTGCTCACTCCATCCTTGGGTACACGGGGGTCTAGTGGGAATACCTCATGCTCCATCTCTAGGTGTCCATCTCCTCAAACTAGGAGTGTTAATACTTAATATTACCCTCATGTTTCAAGTAACATTTCTTTTCTTTACTTTCTTTTATTTTGAGATGGAGTTTTGCTCTTGTTACCCAGGCTGAAGTGCAGTGGTGCAATCTTGGCTCACTGCAACCACTGCCTTCTGGGTTCAAGCGATTCTCATCCCTCAGCTTCCAAGTAGCTGGAATTACAGGTATGCACCACCACGCCCAGCTAATTTTTGTATTTTTAGTAGAGATGGAGTTTTACTGTGCTGGTCATGGCTGGTCTCGAACTCCTGACCTCAAGTGATCCACCTGCCTTGGCCTCTCAAAGTGCTGGGACTAAAGGTGTAAGCCACTGTGCCCGGCCTGAAGTAGCATTTATTTTTAAAGTGCAAGGGGAAGTGTATGGGCTAATAAGAAAATTGATTTAAAAATTCTAATTTATCATTATGTTCCTCATCATCTAAAGCCATCATGTCCCTAGAGTATCACCAATTGACCAACCCTTTATCCATGATTAGGGCTCTGGAGAAGTTCCTCTTATACCCAGTTGATTTGGTTTAATTTTTTTTGTGTGTGGTTTATTACTTAAAATGCCTGCTAAAAATACATTTTATATAAAAATGTGTTGCTTTTAAAAGTATGAATCACTTTATATAATTGTCTTACTTTTTGTTTCTTTTACAATTCAGGTATACTACTTTGAGTAGTTTTTCAGATTTTCAGTGTATCTGAAAACACTAATTTAGTTATTTTAATTATAGTAACTCCAGGAAATATAACTTTAAGATTAATTTTCAATTCAGCTGGTTAATCATGAACATTTGGGGAACATTTTTGCCGTGCTGAATGAGGAAAACATTATTATTTAAAACAGATGGTTTGATTGAATTCAAGTAATAATTTACATACTCAGAATCAAATTACAGAATTATTTCAACAATCATGTATTTTTATGAATTTCAATATATTGTTTATAACTATCTGTGCTCTAAAGCAAAGTAGCATGTTTTAGACAACTCAACAAGATTTTTAAAGTTATTTATTTATATAACGTATTAACTGTTACCTTTATTTCAATAATCCAACAAGATTTTAAACCATCAAGAATGGGTATGGTTAGAGAGTCACACATTGAAGAGATAACAACAGAGCATCCTCCGTATGTGCTTAGTGCATTGCTAGGTAAGGCACTAAGGAGGAATGCTTGAGTCCAGGAGTTTGAGGTGAGCTCTGATCGCACCACTGCACTCTAGCCTGGGTGACAGAGCAACACCCTGTCTCTAAAAGGGGAAAAAAAATGATATAACCCTCACTTGTAAGTACCAATTTAAAACAATCTCCATGATAAATTATTAAATTAAAAATGTAAGGTGCTGAAGAATGGGTAAAACGGGACATAACTGCATTTAAAAATTATATGTATATGCTATCTACATAAGATAATATGCGTGTATATGTATAGACTATCTTTGAAGGAATATTTCTAACTCTGCAGCTTGGTGATTAGGGCACAGGAGTGGGAAGGATACACGGGAGTGGGAAGGATACTTCTTTTTTACTCTATATCCCCTTTAACACTTGAATTTTATTCAGGGGCATGCATTACCTGCTAAACATTTTATTTTATTTTTTCTTTTGAGACAGAGTCTGACTTTGTTGTCCAGGCTGGAGTGCAACAGTGCCATCTCAGATCACTGCAACCTCTGCCTCCTGGTTTCAATCAATTCTCGTGCTTCAGCCTCCCGAGTAGCTGGGACTACAGGCTCACACCACCACACTCAGCTAATTTTTGTATTTTCAGTAGAGATGGGGTTTCACCATGTTGGCCAGGCTTTCTCAAACTCCTGACCTCAGGTGATCCATCCACTTCAGCCTTCCAAAGTGTTGGGATTACAGGCATGAGCCACCACACCCAGCCCTGTTAAACATTTTTTAAAAAGTCAGCATCCCTTAGTGTGATGCTAGGTGTTAGTGTAGGACTAAGAACCTGTGTGCTTAAAATGAAAAATGTTACTGTGATTAAATTTTAAAAATTGTACTTTAGAGTATTAAATTTTGACAATTATTGTGCAACTCATAGGCATTGCCAAGCACTGCTTTAGGCACTGGAGAGTCACAGAAAAATTATTCATTCTTGTTTCTCTCTGAGATGGCAAAATTCTACCAAAAATGGAGTCCCATAAATGATCTAGGGCTACTATTTGATTTTTAAGATAACTAGCAAAGTGCATAGCAAATAGTTAGGGTTCATAGATACAGGTTCACTAAAACTCTACCACTTATTGTGTGTGATTTTTTTAGGCCAATTAATTAATCAAGCTCCAGTTTCTTTAGTAAATTGGGACTATAGCAATACTACTTCACGACATTGTTTTGATGATTAAAAGATATATAATGCATATAAATTACTTAGTACAGTGCTTGCCATGAAATATAGCACAACTGTTACCTATTTTTTATAAATTAGTGTTATTTGTAAGTTTTCCTTTCAAATCATGGGGTAAAATCACCTAAAACTCAAAGTGCAAGAATCAATACTATAGTAGCTGTAGCAGTTTGAGACAGAAAGTCAAGAAGAATGAGCAGGGAATGATTGGTGATACCTGAGCTGGGCCTTGAAGAGCAGATGGAATTCCAGCAGGTGGAGAAATGAGGAGGGCGTTTTAGCCAGAGGGGCAAAGGGACGGTGTGGATGCAGGGGATGTTTTGGGAATGGAGGGGAGCAGGTGGTTCGACTACAGTGCGTGACGAGGAGTCTGCGTGGAAGGAGTGTTGGTGGGAGATGAGGGCATCAAGTAAGCGGCTCTTGGTCCTGGGAGTTCTTGCAGGCCATGCTTGAAAGTTGGGATTTATCTTCCAGTGTTAAAGGTGGACACCAGATGGCAGAAGCCTGAAGAGAGGATAGGGTGGGAGGAAGTCGGAATAGGAATAATGAAGAGAGAGATGGCAGCTGTACTTGAGAGGGGCCATAAGGTCAAGGGGGAAATTAAAGACACCAGGTGGAGATGGAGGGTCTTAAATGAATGGAACAAGCAGAGACAGCCAGGGACAAAATCAAGATGTGGAGTTAGCTTCATAAAGGCATACGGTTCCTTCTTCTGAGACAGGCAGAAAAGGAGAAAAATCGTGAGGATATAGATAAGGTGAGTTGTGGAGGGAAGGAAGGTTGAGGGGCTTCGTTCCTACTGGCTTCTATTTCTTGACATTTGGAATGAAATGACCTGCTGAGAGTGTGTGTGCCTGGAGTGGGATTTTAGGGGTTAGGTTAGGGGTGAGGTGAGATGAGAGGTGAGGATTTGGACTGTCCACTGTGGGAAATGGAAAAAAGAACCGTGGGAGGAGTGGAGGGCTGGCTGAGCAAGCTGTACCGAGGTCCAGCTGATGGCTTGATGCCGAAAGCTGTTCTCAGGTGAGGGCTGCTCGTGCGGCCCCGTGGTTCTAACAGGAGCTGGGACCCAGGAAGCAAAAAGAGAAGCGAAGGTGATCAGATCCACCCAGCTGCAAGGGCTGCGGGAATCGAGGATGCTGGCGTGAGTGTACCTGATTCAGTGGGTTATAGGGGAGAAAGTGAAACCCAGGAAAAATTGTTTGTATCAGTCTTAAGAGAAAAGGGTGGGGTCAGACACTTGGTGGGGGCCAAGGATCAGAAAGCAGGTGCATGGGAATGTGAAAGGAAAGATAATGGAACACAGTATGTTGGGCTGCAGGCACAGCACTTCGGAGCTCAAGATTTTATAGGATTATTTTATTGTTGTTTTTCAGAATGCATTGTTTAAAAATTGTCCTAATATTTTTGTAATACTCCGTGTTTTGTTTTGTTTTTTTTTTTTTTTCCACAGATCATGAGCAGTGTGCCTAGGGCTTAAGGGAAAATTTTCTTTCTTGAGAGCTTTGTTAAGGGCTTATAATATTGCTAAAGGGTGAGCTCAGAGTTTATATAAATGCCGAGAAAAGCAAGGTTTTAACAAAGGCACAGCAAGTCTCAGGCAGTTCCCTAGAAACCTGTAGATTTTCCTCATAGAAAAAAAAAAGCTAATACAAGCTTAGTGATTTATGTTTTTTTTCTTCGCTTTTAAAGGTAAAACCAGTAATCCATAGCAGGATCAATGTGTCAGCTCGCTTTAGAAAACCACTTCAGGAGCCCTGCACTATCTTGTAAGTGGAAACTTTATACTTCAAGTTAAAATTGGCTTGGTGGTTTCCTTTTAGTTTGGAATTTGTGTTGTGGTTTTCAAGGCATAACTGTTTCAGAAGGTTTGCCTCCTGTTTTCCAGCTTGATTGCAAATGGAGACCTCATAAACCCAGCTTCTCGCCTCCTTATCCCCAGAAAAGCCTTGAATCAGTGGGATCATGTACTACAAATGGTCACAGAAAAAATCACTCTGAGGAGCGGGGCTGTTCACAGGTATGTCAAAACCGTCTTGTAAGTGGAGGAGTTTTCGAATTGTCCAAGATATTCTCAGGAGACTCCGGAGTCACTGGTCTGTAGATTTGAATTTTGGCTCCCCAGTTAGGTGCCGTATGCCTCAGTTTCTTTATCTGTAGAATGGAGATATACCTCATAGGGTTGTTTAAAATGAGGTAATCCACGTCATACAGAGCTTAAAACAGTCATTGACACATAGTAGCACATCCGCAAATATTAACGATTTTTATTCTTTGATTTACGGTGACTAGGCAAGCATAACTTTAGTAGAGAAGGATTTTTTGAAAGAGCCAGCCTCTTAACTCTTAATTGTCCTTTTTTTAAAAGGAGGCATTTATGATGATTTGATAGTTTAGACTATTTGCCTAGGGTAAAAATCAGATATCAGGAAGTATTAGTGCATTTAAAGAGGAGGCATAGAATAATTTAGTGTGGTTGTCTAAATGTAAGAAATCAAAAGCATTTTTATCAGGTTCTGAAATTTAAGTGAAGATTAAAATCATAGATTTAAATTATGAAGCCTATGAAATTATCCCTCGATGGAGGCTGACATTTATTTTCCGTCAGGTGGGAGGGTTACAAATAACATATACATGTGCACAACATATTAAAAGTATGTATGGGTACATACTGCTGTAGTACAGTACACTCTTCTGTTTTTGTGTTTTCATACACATACGATAAAATAGTTCTCAAATGATTGCATATTATGTCTTTCAGGTAAATGTGTATACAGATTAATGATTGTATATTTACATGTATTAATATTTGCAGTCTCATAGCAATTGAGATTTTAAATATAATTAGGTGTTTTAATTGAAAGGAATGCTTTACATGTGGCAAAAAATTCAAATACGGTATAAGTAAAGAGTATTTCTCCTACCTTAGGCATGCCCAATCCCTCTCCCTAGTACTTTTCAGCATCATCCTGGAAATACTCTGTGCATATGCAAGCATGTACATTTTTAATTTTTAATTTTATTTATTTTTTTGAGACAGGGTCTCACTGTGTCACCTAGGCTGGAGTGCAGTGGTATGATTTCAGCTCACTGCAGCCTTGTTTGCCCAGACCCAAGTGATCCTTTCACCTCAACCACCACACTTAGCTTTTTTTTTTCTTTTTTGTAGAGATTAGATTTTGTCATGTTGCCCAGGTTGGTCTTGAACTCCTGGGGTCAAGCAATCCACCCGCCTTGGCCTTCCAAAGTACTGGGATTACAGGTATGAGCCACTGTACCTGGACCACTTTTTATTTTTATTTTTTATTTTATTTTATTTTTTTTGAGACTGAGTCTCGCTCTGTCACCCAGGCTGGAGTGCAGTGGCCGGATCTCAGCTCACTGCAAGCTCCGCCTCCTGGGTTCACGCCATTCTCCTGCCTCAGCCTCCGGAGTAGCTGGGACTACAGGCGTCCGCCACCACGCCCGGCTAGTTTTTTGTATTTTTTTTTAGTAGAGATGGGGTTTCACCGTGTTAGCCAGGATGGTCTCGATCTCCTGACCTCGTGATCCGCCCATCTCGGCCTCCCAAAGTGCTGGGATTACAGGCTTGAGCCACCGCGCCCAGCCCTGGACCACTTTTTCAAGACGTAAATGGAAATACATACATATACATATATATAAATAAATAAATACATGTATACACACACTCCCTTGACTTTTTCCTGTAATAAATCTTAGAGATTATTATCAGCACAGATACATCTATTTTATTATTTTTAATGACTACAAAGTATTTTATTTATTTTTATTTTATTTTTTCTGAGATGGAGTTTCATTCTTGTTGCTCAGGCTGGAGTGCAATGGTGGAATCTCGGCTCACTGCAACCTCCACCTCCTGGTTTCAAGCGATTCTCCTGCCTCAGTCTCTCAAATAGCTGGGATGAGAGGCACCTGCCACCATGCCCATCTAATTAAAAAAATTTTTTTTTTTTTTTTTTTTTTTTGTAGAGACTGGGTTTCACCATGTTGGCCAGGCTGGTTTCAAACTCCTTACCTCAAGCGATCCACCTGCCTTGGCCTCCCAAAGTGCTAGGATTACAGGTGTGAGCCACTGCGCCTGGCCTAAAGTATTCTATTTTAACACAAAGTATTCCAAATCCAAATTTTTTTAGTAAAAATGTTTAGTTGGGCAGCATCTCATTCTATAAAATAGAATGAATGTTCCCAACCTAATTTATTAGATTAGTTACCTCTTTTTTATAATTTCATTTTTTTATTTTAGATTCAGGGAATACATGTGCGGGTTTGTTACATGGATATGTTGCATGATGCTGAGATTTTGGGTACAGATCTCGTCACCCAGGAAGTGAGCATAGTACCCAACAAGTAGTTTTTCACTCTATTTCCCTTCCCTCTCTAGTAGTCAACAGTGTCTACTGTTCCCATCTTTATGTCCATCTGTACCCAATATTTAAGCTCCCACTTACTAGTGAGAATATGTAGTACTTGGTTTTCTGTTCCCACATTAATTCGCTTAGGATTATGGCCTCCAGCTGCATCCATGTTGCTGCAAAGGACAGGATTTCAGTTTTTTTTATGGCTGCGTAGTATTCCATGGTGTATATACACTATGTTTTCTTTATCCAGCCCACCACCGATGGTCACCTAGATTGCCTTCCACATCTTTGCTATTGTGAATAGCATGGCAATGAACATAGCAGTGCATGCTTCTTTTTGGTAGAACGATTTATTTTCCTTTGGGTTTGATGTATATTTAGGTCATTTCTCATCTTTTGCTATTACATGTATATGTCTTTTTGTATAAGCAGAGTTTATCAGGATATAAAAGTCTAGAAGTTGAATTGTTGTATTAAGTTTCAAATACCTTTAACATTTTGATGGATACTGCCAATTGCCTTCCAAAAAGTTTATCCTAATTTATATTTTCACTGGAAGTCTATGAGCAGGCCTGTTTGTCATACTGTTATCTGTCTAGTGAAACTAACATTTAGGCTTTTCACTCATGTTGAGTGAAAATAGTATTTCATTGTTTTTGGATTTTTATTTAATATACAACATCATCTATTGACTATTTCTTTTGTGTCAGGCATTATTCTCAGTGCTTTACATTTTTGACTTAATTAACTCAGTGACCCTATGAGGTAGGTAGTGTTTCTATTCTCTTTTAATAGACATGAGATGTGAGACATAGAGCGGGAAAATTATTTGCCCAGGGTTATGGAGATACTGAGTAGCAGGGCTGGGATTCAAGCCTAGTAGGCATTCTGGCTCCAAAGCCTGTGTTCTTAATGACCAAGGTACTCTGTAAGTAAATGCCACATATTTATATCCATTGTATGTGAAATGTCTGTCATGGCCTTTGCACATTTATCTTATTGATTTATAGGCACTCTCCAGGGGTCCCCAACCCCCAGGCCATGGACTGGTACCCTTCCGTGGCCTGTTAGGAACCTGACTGCACAGCAGGAGGTGAGCGGCTGGCGAACATCACTGCCTGAGCTCCACCCCGTCAGATCAGCAGTAGCATTAGATTCTCATAGGAGCACGAAGCCTATTGTGGACTGTGCATGCGAGGGATCTAGGTTGTGTGTTCCTTATGAGAATCTAATTCGTGATGATTTGAGGTGGAACCATGTCATCTCATAACCATCCTGTCCCCCACTCCGTCTGTGGATAAATTATCTTCCACAGAACCAGATCCTGGTGCCAAAAAGGTTGGCGACCACTGCTCTAGACATATTGCGGAAATTGACCTTTTCTGATGTGGTTTTAAGTACGCTTCCAGTTTGCAGTTTCTTTACATTTCTTTTTTTAATACAAATCTCTTAAATTTTAATGCAGCCTAATTTTCAATCTTTATAATCACTACGTTTTATGACTTACTTAGATCTTCCTTACTCCAAGATTATAAGAATATTCTCCTATGTTTTCTCCTTGTATTTTAAAATTTTGTTTAAACCTTTGATTTTGTTGGATTTTATTTTGGTGTCAGAAGTAAAGGCAGATCTCAATAATTATAATTTTTTTTTTTACATATATAGTTTTGACATTTGACATATACATAAATGCAAACCTACCCAATAAGTAATATAAAGGACACAAAGATATATACAGGTAATTTCATAGCCAGATATACCTATTCATACATATATTAATATGAAAAAATTTACACACAGAAATAAAATCAAGTAAAAATATAGAAATGAAAATATAGTTATGTTGCTCAAACACTTGAATACTTGGAGAAACTTCTTTTTTTAAAACTTGTATTTTAGGTTCGTGCGTACATGTGCAGGTTTGTTACTTAGGTAAACTTGTGTCACTGTGGTTTGTTGTACAGATTATTTTGTCACCCAGGTACTAAGCCTAGTACCTAATAGTTATTTTTACTGTTCCTCTCTCTCCTCACACCCTCTACCCTCAAGTGGGCCCCAGTGCCTGTTGTTCCTCTCTGTGTGTGCATGTGTCCTCATCATTTATATCTCCCTTGTAAGTGAGGACATGTGGTATTAGATTTTCTGTTCCTGCGTGAGTTTGTAAAGGATGATGGCCTCTAGCTCTTTCCATGTCCCTGCAAAGAACATGATCTCACTCTTTTTTATGGCTGCATAGTATTCCATGGTGTATATGTACCACTTTTTCTTTATTCAGTCTACCATTGATGGACATTTAGTTTGATTCCTTTTCTTTGCTATTGAATAGTGCTGCAGTGAACATACGTGTGCATGGGTCTTTATGGTAGAATGATTTATATTCTTTTGAGTATATACCCAGTAATGGGATTGCTGGTTCAAATGGTGGTTCTGTTTTTAGCTCTTTGAGGAATTGCCACATTGCTTTCCATAATGATTGAACTAATTTATACTCTACCAGTAGTGTATAAGCATTCCCCTGTCCCTGCAGCTTTGCCAGCATCTGTTATTTTTTGACTTTTTAATAATAACCATTTTGACTGGCATGAGATGGTGTATCATTGTGGTTTTGGTTTGCATTTCTCTAATGATAAGTGATATTGAGCTCTTTTTCATATGCTTGTTGGTTGCAAGTATGTCTTCTTTTGAAAAGGACACTGTTCATGTCCTTTGCCCACTTTTTAATGGGTTTTTTTTTTCTTGTAAGTTCATTTTTAAGTTCCTTATAGATGCTGGATATTAGACCTTTGTCAGAGGCATAGTTTGCAAAAAGTTCTCCCATTCTGTAGTTTATCTGTTTACTCCATTGATGGTTTCCTTTGATGTGCAGAAGCTCTTAAGTTTCCCAATTGGTAAATTTTTGCTTTTGTTTTGATTGCTTTTGGTGTCTTTGTTATGAAATCTTTACCAGTTCCTTTACCCAGAATGGTATTGCCTAGGTTGTCTTCCAGAGCTTTTATAGTTTTGGGTTTTATATTTAAGTCTTTAATCCATCTTGAGTTGATTTTTGTATATGGTGTAAGGAAGGAGTTCAATTTCAATCATCTGTATCTGGCTAGCCAGGTATCCCAGCACCATGGATTGAATAGGGAGTCCTTTCCCTATTGCTTGTTTTTGTTTCGTCGAAGAACAGATGGAAGTAGGTGTACTATTTTATTTCTGGGGTCTCTATTCGGTTCCATTGGTCTACATGTCTGTTTTGGTCCCAGTACCATTGGTTACTGAATCCATGTAGTATAGTTTGAAGTTGGATAACAGGATGGCTCCAGCTTTGTTCTTTCTGCTTAGGATTGTGTTGGCTATTTAGGTTCTTTTTTGGTTCCATTTAAATTTTAAAATAGTTTTTTCTAGTTCTGTGAAGAACGTTATTGGTAGTTTGATAAAAGTAATATTGAATCTGTAAATTGCTTTGGGCAGTGGCCATTTTCATGATACTGATTCTTCCTATCCACGAGCATGGGCTGTTTTCCCATTTGTTTGTGTAATCTCTGATTTCTTTAGGCAGTGTTTTGTAGTTCTCGTTGTAGAGATCTTTTACCTTCCTGGTTAGCTGCAGTCCTAAATATTTTATTTTTTTGTGCCAATTATGAATGAGAATGTGCTTCTGATTTGGGGCTCAGCTTGGATGTTGTTGGAGTATAGGAATGCTACTGATTTTTGTACATTGATTTTGCATCCTGAAACTTTTCTGAAATTATTTCTCAGCTGAAGGAGCTTTTGGGCCAAGACTGTGAGGTTTTCTAGATACAGAATCATGCCATCTGCAAACAGGGATAGTTTGGACTTCCTCTCTTCCTATTTGGATGCCCTTTATTTTTTTGTCTTGTCTGACTGCCCTAGGAAGGGCTTCCAATACTATGTTGAATAGCAGTGGTGAGAGAGGGCATCCCTTTCTTCTGCTGGTTTTCAAGGGGAATGCTTCTAGTTTTTGCCCATTCAGTGTGATGTTGGCTGTGGGTTTCTCATAGATGGCTCTTACTATTTTATGTTCCTTCGATACCTAGTTTATTGAGAGTTTTTAACTTGAAGGGATGTTGAATTTTATTGAAAGCCTTTTCTGCATCTATTGAGATAATCATATGGTTTTTGTTTTAAGTTCTGTTTATGTGATGAATCACATTTATTGATTTGCATATGTCGAACCAACCTTGATCCCAGGGATAAAGCCTATTTGATCATTGTGTATTAGCTTTTTGATGTACTGCTGGATTCGGTTTGCAAATATTTTGTTGAGGACTTTTGTATTGATGTTCATCAAGGACAACAAACTTGACCTGAAGCTTTCTTTTTTGTTGTGTCTCTGCCAGGTTTGGGTATCACGATGATGCTGGCCTCATAGAACAAGTTGGGGGGAGTTCCTCCTCCTCAATTTTTTGGAATAGTTTCACTAGAAATGGTACCACTTTTTGTATATCTGGTAGAATTCGGCTGTGAATCTGTCTGGTCCTAGGCTTTTTTTGATTGGTAGGCTATTCATTATGGATTCAATTTTAGAGTTCGTTATTGGTTTATTCAGGGAATAAATTTCTTCCTGGTTCAGTCTTGGGAAGGTGTATGTGTCCAGGAATTTATCCATCCCTTTCAGGTTTTCCAGTGTGTGCATAGAGGTGTTCATAGTAGTTTCTGATGGTTATTTTTATTTCTGTGGGGGTCAGTGGTAACATCCCATTTGTCATTCCTAATTATGTTCATTTGGATCTTCTCTCTTTTCTCCTTTATTAATTCAGGCAGTGGCCTACATATCTTATTTATTTATTTATTTTTAAAACACCAACTCCTGGATCCATTGATCTTTTGAATAGTTTTTCATGTCTTGATCGCCTTCAATTCATCTCTGATTTTGGTTATTTCTTGTCTTCCTCTAGCTCTGGAGTTGGTTTGTTCTTGCTTTTTTAGTTCTTTTAGTTGTGTTATTAGGTTGTTCATCTGAGATCTAACTTTTTTTTTGGAGACAGAGTCTCACTCTGTTGCCCAGGCTAAAGTGCAGTGGCATGATCTCTGTTCACTGCAGCCTCAATCTCCTGGGCTCAAGTGATCCTCCCACCTTAGCCAAGCAGCTGGAACTACAGGAGTATGCCATCATACCCAGCTAATTTTTTTGTATTTTTTCTAGAGACAACATTTCACTATGTTGTCCAGGCTGGTCTCAAACTCCTGAGCTCAGGCAGTCTGCCTGGCTCAGCCTCCCAAATGCTGGAATTACAGGCATGAGACACCATGCCCAGCCAACTTTTTGATGTGGTCATTTAGTGCTATAAATTTTCCTCTTAACACAGCCTTAGCTGTGTCTCGGAGATTCTAGTATTTTGTATTTTTGTTCTTAGTTTCAAAGAACTTCTTGATTTTTGCCTTAATTTTATTACCCCAAAGTCATTCAGGAACAAGTTGTTTAATTTCTGTGTAATTGCATGGTTTTGAGCAATTTTTAAAGTCTTGATTTCTATTTTTATTGTGCTGCGATCTGAGGGTGTGTTTGGCATGATTTTGATTTTTTTGCATTTTTTGAGGATTCTTTTATGTTTGGTTTTGTGGTTAATTTTAGAGTATGTGCCATGTTGCAATAAGAAAAATGTATATTCTGTTTTGGGATGGGAGTTCCGTAGAGGTTTATCACATCCATTTGGTCCAAAGTTGAGTTCAGGTCCTGAATATCTTTGCTAATTTTCTGCCTTTATGATCTAATACTGTCAGTGGAGTGTTGAAGTTTCCCATTATTATTATGTGGGAGTCTAAGTCTCTGTGTGGATTTCTAAGAACTTGCTTTATGAATCTGGATGCTCCTGTGTTGGGTGCATATATATTTAGGATAGGTGAAATGTAATTCTTTTTTTTTTGAGAGGGAGTCTCGCTCTATCGCCCAGGCTGGAGTGCAGTGGCCAGATCTCAGCTCACTGCAAGCTCCGCCTCCCGGGTTTACGCCATTCTGCTACCTCAGCCTCCCGAGTAGCTGGGACTACAGGCGCCTGCCACCTCTCCCGGCTAGTTTTTTTGTATTTTTTAGTAGAGATGGGGTTTCACCACGTTAGCCAGGATGGTCTCGATCTACTAACCTCATGATCCGCCCGTGTCGGCCTCCCAAAGTGCTGGGATTGCAGGCTTGAGCCACCGCGCCCGGCTGTAATTCTTAATATAATGGCAGATATGAGAGATTTGGTTGCTGCTTTCTTGGGACATGACCATTTTCCTTTAACATTAATCTTATGATTGGCCCCTCCCTATGCTTCAGTATATTCATATATAAAAAGCATCCCATAAAAATTTATTGAACTTGCTTTTTATGTTTCTTGTGTTTGTAGCAAAAGAAGAAAGTAGATCAACAACAGTTATATAAAAGAAGGCTAAAATAATGAATTAGAATTTATTCAGTGCTGGGCCAGGTGTGGTGGCTTACACCTATAATCCTAGCACCTTGGGAGGCCATGGCAGGAGGATAACTTGAGCCCAGGAGTTTGAGACCAGCCTGGGCAACATAGCAAAATCCTGTCTCTATTAACAAAAAGAATTTATCACTAAATTCTACCTACCTGCAGAGGAAACAAGTCAAATCTTGGCTGTTCTAGAGTCCACAGCTATGCTGGCTTTTAATTTCTAGCTGTGAAATTACTACTGATTGAGATATAACTATTTTGAAGAAAAGTGGAAAAAGAATGCTTGGGTCTAGGCCATTGGCTCTCAAGCAGGTATGATTTTGTCCCTTGGGCACATTTGACAGTGCCCGAAACCATTTTTGGTAGTCCCAGCTGGGGATGGGGTGGCTTCTGCTACTATTTAGTGGGTGGAGGCCAAGGGTGCTGCTAATAAACATCTTACAATGTACAGGGCAACCTACTCACCTTTCCAACAAAGAATTATCTGGGCCGGGCGCGGTGGCTCAAGCCTGTAATCCCAGCACTTTGGGAGGCCGAGACGGGTGGATCACGAGGTCAGGAGATCGAGACCATCCTGGCTAACATGGTGAAACCCCGTCTCTACTAGAAAATACAAAAAACTAGCCGGGCGTGGTGGTGGGCGCCTGTAGTCCCAGCTACTCGGGAGGCTGAGGCAGGAGAATGGCGTAAACCCGGGAGGCGGAGTTTGCAGTGAGCTGAGATCCGGCCACTGCACTCCAGCCTGGGAGACAGAGCGAGACTCCATCTCAAAAAAAAAAAAAAAAAAAGAATTATCTGGTCCAAAATGTCAGTAATGCCAGTATTTTGAAACCCTGGTCAAGTGTTTTTTGGCATAACATCTCACTATGTTGCCCAGGCTGGTCTTGAACTCCTGGACTCAAGTGGTCTTCTTGTCTCAGCCTTCCAAGTAGCTGGATCTATAGGCATGGGCCGCCATGTCCAGCCTAAGTTAAGGCAGAAAACATGGAATTCTGGGTTAAGTGTTGATATTTAGACTTGTTAGGAGTAGAGGTACAATGTTATAAAGAAAGAGACTTTACCATCTGTATACTAACTAAAAACACAAATACATTTCAGGAATGTTGGTGGCTATTTTCATTGTATTTCATGGTTCTGTACAATATGGCCATTTATGTAATCAGGAAACAAGCTGACAGGTTAATGTTTTGTTTATTTTTTGCCCCTAAATGACATTTAATCTTATTATGTAATATAGGAAGACAGAAAGCTTTTTGATGATACTGAAATTCTTCCATTTATTAATAGCTCTTGCTTATAACCTTAAAAAATATGCAGTGTCTTTCTGGTTTAGTTTTCTAATACTTATTTTCCTGTTCTTTAAAAAAAATTCTGTGGACATTTAAAATCATCTGGTAAAATTATGACTGTTCTTTTAATAAGTAACATATTAATTGTAGTTCATAGCAGCAGTTTTACAGTAAAGGAAGGTTATTGTGAAACTGCTCGATTCTGGGAAGATATAATGTTCCCTCTTTTTTTGCTTAATGGAGATGGCAAAAAAAGAAAGAAGCATGAATGCTATGCAGTTCTGCATCATTAACACTGGCAATGGGTTCTTTTACCTCCTGCCCGCTCACACCATTGTTCCTGACCCGCTTCTCTGTGTGTTTGTATGTTAATACTTTGGTTGAGGGCTGCTGTTACACAGAATATGGCCAGAAACTTGTCAGTCTGATGAATACGCTAAGAAAATACAATTTAAAAGTATTAACAAAATATAAATAGAAGGATCAATGTTCAATGGAAACATAGCTTTATTTAAAGCACTGTGATCTGTACAAGTAAATTTTTCTCCTCTAAAATTTTAATGTGGCAGCAATAGGGATGCTTATGCCAGATCATCAGGCTCAGTGGGATGAAACCCTGTACAGCAAGATAGTCATCGTATCCGCATTATAACATTAGCATTTAGTGGAATCTATTGACTTTGAGGCATCTATAATGCAATAATGAGAATAGTAACAAATGAGCTAAATTAAGCACAGAATGTTTTTATTTTATTTTATTTTTTTTAAATTTATTTATTATTATTAAACTTCAAGTTGTAGGGTACATGTGCACAACGTGCAGGTTTGCTACATATGTATACTTGTGCCATGTTGGTGTGCTGCACCCATCAACTCGTCATTTACATCAGGTATAACTCCCAATGCAATCCCTCCCCCCTCCCCCCTCCCCATGATAGGCCCCGGTGTGTGATGTTCCCCTTCCCGAGTCCAAGTGATCTCATTGTTCAGTTCCCACCTATGAGTGAGAACATGAGGTGTTTGGTTTTCTGTTCTTGTGATAGTTTGCTAAGAATGATGGTTTCCAGCTGCATCCATGTCCCTACAAAGGACACAAACTCATCCTTTTTTATGGCTGCATAGTATTCCATGGTGTATATGTGCCACATTTTCTTAATCCAGTCTGTCACTGATGGACATTTGGGTTGATTCCAAGTCTTTGCTATTGTGAATAGTGCTGCAATAAACATACGTGTGCATGTGTCCTTATAGTAGCATAATTTATAATCCTTTGGGTATATACCCAGTAATGGGATGGCTGGGTCATATGGTACATCTAGTTCTAGATCCTTGAGGAATCGCCATACTGTTTTCCATAATGGTTGAACTAGTTTACAATCCCACCAACAGTGTAAAAGTGTTCCTATTTCTCCACATCCTCTCCAGCACCTGTTGTTTCCTGACTTTTTAATGATCGCCATTCTAACTGGTGTGAGATGGTATCTCATTGTGGTTTTGATTTGCATTTCTCTGATGGCCAGTGATGATGAGCATTTTTTCATGTGTCTGTTGGCTGTATGAATGTCTTCTTTTGAGAAATGTCTGTTCATATCCTTTGCCCACTTTTGGATGGGGTTGTTTGTTTTTTTCTTGTAAATTTGTTTGAGTTCTTTGTAGGTTCTGGATATTAGCCCTTTGTCAGATGAGTAGATTGCAAAAATTTTCTCCCATTCTGTAGGTTGCCTGCTCACTCTGATGGTAGTTTCTTTTGCTGTGCAGAAGCTCTTTAGTTTGATGAGATCCCATTTGTCAATTTTGGCTTTTGTTGCCGTTGCTTTTGGTGTTTTAGACATGAAGTCTTTGCCCATGCCTATGTCCTGAATGGTACTACCTAGGTTTTCCTCTAGGATTTTTATGGTATTAGGTCTAACATTTAAGTCTCTAATCCATCTTGAATTAATTTTCGTATAAGGAGTAAGGAAAGGATCCAGTTTCAGCTTTCTACTTATGGCTAGCCAGTTTTCCCAGCACCATTTATTAAATAGGGAATCCTTTCCCCATTTCTTGTTTCTCTCAGGTTTGTCAAAGATCAGATGGCTGTAGATGTGTGGTATTATTTCTGAGGACTCTGTTCTGTTCCATTGGTCTATATCTCTGTTTTGGTACCAGTACCATGCTGTTTTGGTTACTGTAGCCTTGTAGTATAGTTTGAAGTCAGGTAGCGTGATGCCTCCAGCTTTGTTCTTTTGACTTAGGATTGTCTTGGAGATGCGGGCTCTTTTTTGGTTCCATATGAACTTTAAAGCAGTTTTTTCCAATTCTGTGAAGAAGCTCATTGGTAGCTTGATGGGGATGGCATTGAATCTATAAATTACCTTGGGCAGTATGGCCATTTTCACGATATTGATTCTTCCTATCCATGAGCATGGTATGTTCTTCCATTTGTTTGTGTCCTCTTTGATTTCACTGAGCAGTGGTTTGTAGTTTTCCTTGAAGAGGTCCTTTACATCCCTTGTAAGTTGGATTCCTAGGTATTTTATTCTCTTTGAAGCAATTGTGAATGGAAGTTCATTCCTGATTTGGCTCTCTGTTTGACTGTCACTGGTGTATAAGAATGCTTGTGATTTTTGCACATTAATTTTGTATCCTGAGACTTTGCTGAAGTTGCTGATCAGCTTAAGGAGATTTTGGGCTGAGACAATGGGGTTTTCTAAATATACAATCATGTCGTCTGCAAACAGGGACAATTTGACTTCTTCTTTTCCTAACTGAATCCCCTTGATTTCTTTCTCTTGCCTGATTGCCCTAGCCAGAACTTCCAACACTATGTTGAATAGGAGTGGTGAGAGAGGGCATCCCTGTCTTGTGCCAGTTTTCAAAGGGAATTTTTCCAGTTTTTGCCCATTCAGTATGATATTGGCTGTGGGTTTGTCATAAATAGCTCTTATTATTTTGAGGTACATTCCATCAATACCGAATTTATTGAGCGTTTTTAGCATGAAGGGCTGTTGAATTTTGTCAAAAGCCTTTTCTGCATCTATTGAGATAATGATGTGGTTCTTGTCTTTGGTTCTGTTTATATGCTGGATTATGTTTATTGATTTGCGAATGTTGAACCAGCCTTGCATCCCAGGGATGAAGCCCACTTGATCATGGTGGATAAGCTTTTTGATGTGCTGCTGAATCCGGTTTGCCAGTATTTTATTGAGGATTTTTGCATCGATGTTCATCAGGGATATTGGTCTAAAATTCTCTTTTTTTGTTGTGTCTCTGCCAGGCTTTGGTATCAGGATGATGTTGGCCTCATAAAATGAGTTAGGGAGGATTCCCTCTTTTTCTATTGATTGGAATAGTTTCAGAAGGAATGGTACCAGCTCCTCCTTGTACCTCTGGTAGAATTCGGCTGTGAATCCATCTGGTCCTGGACTTTTTTTGGTTGGTAGGCTATTAATTATTGCCTCAATTTCAGAGCCTACTATTGGTCTATTCAGGGATTCAACTTCTTCCTGGTTTAGTCTTGGAAGAGTGTAAGTGTCCAGGAAATTATCCATTTCTTCTAGATTTTCCAGTTTATTTGTGTAGAGGTGTTTATAGTATTCTCTGATGGTAGTTTGTATTTCTGTGGGGTCGGTGGTGATATCCCCTTTATCATTTTTAATTGCGTCGATTTGATTCTTCTCTCTTTTCTTCTTTATTAGTCTTGCTAGTGGTCTGTCAATTTTGTTGATCTTTTCAGAATGTTTTTATTTACTATGTAATTTTATTTTTTTGACATCCAGAATACTTTGTAATCTTAAGCAGTTCTTTAAATGTTGTTTAAAATTCTAATTGTTGGTGTTCATATTTTTGACAGGCTTTATACTTTAGAAGGAAAACTTATTGAGAGTGGAGCAGAATTGGAGAATGGGCAGTTTTATGTGGCTGTTGGAAGAGATAAGTTTAAGAAACTGCCTTACAGTGAGTTAATTTTTGACAAGTCAACAATGAGAAGGCCTTTTGGGTAAGTCTTAATCCTTACCACTCCTCATGCTTTAGTTATCACTTGAAATAGCACTGGGTCTTTTGCTGACCACCATTATATTTTATGTAATTGATAATCTTATTTATTCACTTAGAATGGAAAGCATATATGGTATACATTGATCTTTGTTTTTATTGCCATGATGGGAGACTGAGAGCTATTGCACAAAAATATAATTTCTGGGAAGTTATGAAAGACTACATTTTTTTTAGCATGCATGAAATTTATAGTAAATACAAAAATTTATTATTGTGAGGAAGATGCAGGGCAATGAGCTTCTCTATAGCAAACATTATTAGAAGTTTTTGTGTCTTAATAGTTGCTAGACCAAATAACTTTTCAGTTGGTTTGGATAGAAACATCCAAGAGTGTTAAAAAACCCATAATATTTTATACTTGTTTTAATAACTGTAAAATATAAAAACAACATAATCCCACTTATGCAAATAGAGAGGATGGGTATACAGTTAATGCATGTAAGATTTTAAGGATTATACTTTTAATTGCAATATACTGTAAACAGTTTTTGTCCATGAAACATCATATATTTGTGAAAGATGCTTTATTTCAGCTGAGGAGATACATTGCGGAGTCACCCAAGAAGAGCTCTGGCCCCTGCTGCAGGACCTCTCGGCTTGCTCATGGTGTTGCTTCTCCCAGAGATTCTATGGCCACCTTGCCATTGCAAACCAATTTTTTTTTGTGGTTGTCATCTGCAGAGATAGAGCAGAATATCACCAGTGTGTTTGCAATTAATTCACAATTTGTGTAACTTGATGGAGAGGCTGGCCAAGAGCTTCTAAATAAGTAGTAGATGAAATGGAATTTCAGGGGTGGTGTTTGAACTATGCAAGAGCACATGATTTTCTAGCACTTTTGAATTATTTACCAACGGACTTATTGCTAACCAACCTTACCCATCCATGAAATCAAATCCTTTAGCCATCTTTGCTAGGCAACCCTGGGTTAACCTGCTGTGAACAACAGTGCGTACTTGATGGTAATAAGAAAACTACAACTCACGTTGGCCTTTCTCATACAATTAATAAGAATTTTTTTATATATGTGTCCTATTTTTGGAGAGATTCAGTTGGGTTTCAAGATGAGTCTTTTCCTAATAATACAGTTACCAACAAAACAACCTATTCTTACAGCCTAAAAGATTTTTTAATTTTTTGGTGAGGACAACTTGTTTAAAAACTACCTAAATGCAAATGCCAGTGTTTTACCTCTGCTCTTCTATCAGAGGTAGACATAGGAGACATCACAGAAACAAAGGAAATTTGTTTTTAACTCAGTCTGGAAAAATCATTATTCACATTTGGAAATGGTTTTTTGAAATGTAAATAGAACACTTTGGGATCTGGATAAAAATGCTATACAAACTTCAGGTGATACTAAAAGTTTATTTGTAAGCATTGATTAAAATAGTATATAGGAAAACATCACAAATCTTTTGGGATGGAGTTTGGAAATTTTATGATCTTTGCGAAATTGGGAAAGTATATGTTAAAGTGTATGTTACCTACCTTCTGTGAAACACAGCAGTAAACAGTTGACTTCCAGGTGGGGATGTTAATTATCTTGCATTGTACATTATTTGTAAACAACATTCAGATTTCTAAATTTCAATTTGTTTCCACAGTCAGAAAGCTTCTTCACTACCTCCTATTGTAGGATCCAGAAAGTCTAAAGGGAGTGTAAGTATCAGATGCTTTCCTCATTAATCTTCTATATTTTTTATATGATACAAAGAGACTGTCCTTTGGGTTTCAATTAAGTTCCAAGAGATAAAACTTAGCAGCTTTGTTGTGTATAAACAATTAAGTGAAACAGCACTAGAACTTCAGTGTTACACTTATGGTCCTAAACAGAGCTAATGTTTTTTAGAACATGTATTTTTAATTTTTTTCCTTGTGTATATACCTGACATAATTTATATTGCACTTAAAATCTTGGCAATAATACATCAAACTATAAGAACCAATGTAGTAGGTCACATCAATGATCATCCAGTCTTGGTTTCTATCTTTAGCAAAGACTGAAAGGGAAGTTTTGGTGAGAAAAGGGGTAATCCTCATTAATATTCATTGAAAAGATTGAGAATTGTTCCAAGTATTTAGTTTGCCATCTGAATATTTCTATTTATCATTTATTCGTTGTTAATTCAGCAAACATTTTAAAATACCTACTCTGTGGGAGCAATGACAGCATTTAGTAGGTAATTTCCTAACCTACTTGTATTTTCAGTCTGTGCTCCCTGATGGGGTGAGCTCCATGTCATGCCAGAGTTTTGCCTTGGCAGTTCTTCCTGGCAGAAGCTTCTCTTTCTTCCCTTTTAGTTGAATTACCTGACAAGTTGTGATCAGAACTGATTTGACATCTTCTACCCACACCCTGAATTAACTAAGCAACATTCTTATTTTGGTACTTTGTAAAGTAAATGATTTCTAGGCAATGATATTGTCTCCTAATGATTATTTAGATCCCTCCTTTTTTTGGTTATATCATGTGAAGTTCTTGAAAGAAAGAAAAATAATTTTGTATACATAAGTAATGCTAAACTCAGTATAACAGATATTTATTAAGAACTCATTAGCTGGGACTCTCGTACTATTTATGACAAAAATAAAATAAAAATCAATAGAGCTCTTGCCCTCAAGCAACTTATAATCTACTTGAAATGAAGAAGGTAGCTTAAAAAGGCAACAAACAAGCTAATGCTAAACACCAAATATCTAGAGATTGGTGACCATGAGAGGGAGGGAAGGAATGAATGTACAATGGCAGCGGTCCACAGAGGAAGTTGAATTTGAGCTCCGCCTTTGAAACTGTTTAAAATTCAGAAAAAGGTAGATGAGGGGAGAGGAACGGGGCAGATGGCATGCGAAGAAGCAGTCATGCTGGCTAACATTTATCAGGCATTTGAGGGCTCAGCACTATGCCAAGCTCTTTACAGTAGTGATTTATTTAACCTCACCCCACAAGGCAGGCACCTTTGTCATCTACATTTAAGAAGGAATGAAAAAAGGAATTACACAGAGTAGAAGTGACAGGTTCAAAGGCTCCCATTGAAGGCGGAGGTTGCAGTGAGCAGAGATTGCCCCACTGCACTTCAGCCTGGGCCACAGAGTGAGACCCTGTCTCAAAAAAAATGAAACAAAATAACGTAAAATACAACACAGTACAAACAAAGCCTCCTGCTGAGCAAATGGCAAGGGAGGAATTGCATCCACACAACCAGCTCAGAGCTCCTGCTCCCGAGCCCCCCCGGACAGTGAGTCCCTTAGGCTGACTGGAACAGATGGGGTCCTTTTTGGTGTCAGGGCTGATGTGCCTGACATGGTAGGTGGTGGCAGTTATTACATGACCTTGAATAGCAGAATGAAAAGTCTAGTCTTCATCCTTGAATAGAGGGCAGCCCGCAAGGGCTTCTGAGAGGTGATAGTATTAATCTGAGTCCATTTTGGGAACATCAGATCTTTTACATGGAGAAAGAATTCACATGATGAGAAGCCATAGATAAGTCGATGGTTATGAGGCAGTTGCAACTATCTTGGTATGAGGTGAAAGGAGCCTAGACTGGGGAGGTGGCAGAGGCAGCAGGAAGTGATGATCTGGAAGAAACCAAGGGACAAAGGATTTGTGTGATGATTGGATACAAGGGGTTAATGGAGAGGTTGGGGCCAAAGATAACAAATTTTTAAGCTTGGAATTTGAGAAAATGGTAGTTCTATGGCCATGAAGAGGGCAGCCAGAGCAAAGAATGACTACGTAATTTCAAACATGTTGAGTTGGAAGTATCATCAGGAAACTTAGTTGAAAGTGTGCTGCAAGCAGTTGTAAATGGCAGAGCTGAGGCCTGACAAGGGCATCAGGACTGAAGTTGCAGGTTTTTCTTTTCTTTTTTTTTTTTTGTTGAGACAGGGTCTCACTCTGTCACCCAGGGTAGTGTACAGTGGCATGATCATGGTTTACTGTAGCCTTAACCTCCCAGGCTCAAGCAATCCTCTCACCTCAGTCTCCTGAGTAGCTGGGACTCCAGCCATGTGCCACCATGCCTGGCTAATTTTTGTGTTTTTTATAGGGACAGAGATTCACCTTGTTGCCCGGGCTGTTCTCAAAGTCCTAGGCTCAAGTGATCGGCCTACCTTGGCCTCCCAAAGTGTTAGGGTTACATGTGTGAGCCACTGCACCTGGCCTGAGTTGTAGATTTGATCAGCCATGTAATGGTCCCAGTTGAATAGCAGACATAGCGTCACTGTGGTACTTCATCACCTGGCACAGCTTGTACAGAGCAAGTCTCACTGGTGCTGCCAAATGAGAGAACGGATGAGGGGATCCTCGAGGAAGATGGTGCAGTGAGAACTACAGAGGGCCCAGACTTGAGGCAACCTAACTTCACAGGTGTGGGGTGAAAGAGGAGTGAGAAGAATATTTTAGTAGGCGAAAACAATATCAGAGCAACTATAAAGCTAATACTCATGAAATTAGGGATTGGAAATTGTATTTTGCTTTTTTTGTTTTTCTTTAGGACTTTGTAGCAGAATCCCTTCTGTGTACTATATAGATATTAGCTTGTTAATTCTCACACTGCAGTTAGAGGAATGATGGTTAAACAGAGACCCATTGTAATTGAATAAATTGACCCCAAGTCACAGGGAAAGTCGATGTCAGGACCAAAGTCATGACCCAACTCTTTGTATTCACAGTGACTGAACTTTGGATTGAATGATATGTTTACTATTGTGAAATTTGAAAAACTAAAATTTTCATTAAAAACATGTAGAGCCTTTCCTGCTTTAAAATGCATGTGTAGGTAAACACATGCAATTTTATTTCTTGCTCATTTGTAAGTTTTTTAGACTGTGTGCTGTTAATACTGTGATACATCAAGGTCATCAGATCAGTTCATCTGATTGAATTTTCACGTGTTTGGCACTGTAGTAAGCCCCAGGAATATAGCAATGAGCGCAAAGATCTGATGCTCTCTCTGATACTCATGGTCTACTTGAGGAGACAAAGGTGAAACAAGCGATTCCATAAATCAATAGATATTTATGAAGTATGATAAAAATGAAAGAAAAGTATAGAGTAATATGAGAGACAATAAAAGAAAAATACGTTTAGATAGGTGTGTCAGGAGAGGCCTCATGGAGGAAGTGACGTTAAACAAAGACTCAGATTTATAAGGTATATTTGCATCCCATAGAAAGCAAAGTTGTCAAACATTCCATGCTATGACTTACAAAAATGGTAGCAGTTTGTCCCTCTTTCTACAGTGTTCCCATAGCACCCTGTATTCATCCACTCCATCCGTCATCCATTCCAAATATATTCGCTGAGCTCCTACTAAGTGCCAGGAACTACTGTAGGCACTGAGTGTATAGTGGTAGATAGACAAGGACTTGGACTTATGGTGCTTTCATTCTAGTGTGTGTGCATGCACGCGCGCGTGTGTGTGTTGGTCGGGAGAATGGATGGGATGAATGGGAGTAGATGGATGATCAACTAATAAATAGTTTCAGATGGTGATAAGTGCTACGGGGAAAGTAAAATGTGGCAGGACATGATGTATATAAAATTGTCTGAAACTGAGACCTTAATGATATGTAACGGAGCCAGTTGTGCCAGGGATGAAGAGGCAGGGGAAGAAGAGCATCCAAGACAGAAGAAACAAAGTCACATAGGCCCTTGCTAAAGAGCCTGGCATGTGAGGAGGGAAGAAAGAAGGCCATGAATGAAATTGGAGAGGCAGGCAGGGCTCAATCATGCAGGCATGCAAAAAGTTTGGATTTTATTTCTTGATGGGGTGCCGTTTGAAGGTTATAGGAAGGAAATGATATCATTTGCTTTAAATTTTTTTTTTTGTTTTGAGACCGAGTCTCACTGTGTTGCCCAGGCATGATCTTGGCTCACTGCAACCTCCGCCTCCCGGGTTCAAGCAAGTCCCTGCCTCAGCCTCCCAAGTAGCTGCGATTACAGGTGCCCGCCACCATGCCCAGCTAATTTTTGTATTTTTTTTTAGTAGAGACGGGGTTTCACCGTTTTGGCAAGGCTGGTCTTGAATTCCTGACCTATGATCCACCTGCCTCGGCCTCTCAAAGTGTTGGGATTACAGGTGTGAGCCACCATGCCTGGCCTGCTTTACCTTTTTAAGTGCTCATTCTGGCTGTGGTATCTATAGAGAAATGGGTCGGGGCAAGAATAGATGCAGGAGGCAGTGGGACACATACAGGTATGTGGGACACATGCAGGTGAGTCTGACAGGTGGCTGCAGTGGGGGTGGATATCTATTATAACTCTTCTTTGAGTATATGGTCATTGATTGATTCATTGATCCAACAACTATTTATTGAGTTCATATGATGTCCTGGGCACTGTTCTGGTGCTTCAGGGCCCAGAGATTCTATAGTACTAAATGCATGGAGGTTACATTCCAGAAACAAATGTACAATACATGTGATATACACCAGGGATAAGCATGAATAAAAATACATGAAGACATGGGAAGAGGAGGTGAGAGAAGGTGCTATTTCAGCTGGGAGGTTGGAAAGGCCTCTTTCAGGAGGTTACATTTGAGTAGAGGAGACTAACCCCTGGCACAGTGCCTGGTGCTTGGTAAGTTCTCACTAACTTGGCTTAGGCAGTGTGTGAATGTTTGGCATTGAGCCACACAGAACTTCCTATGCCAGTAAATCCAAAGTCACAAGCTCGATTTTTAACAGGATTAATTTACTCCTTTCCTTTAATGAATCGGTTCCCTGGAGAATGCATGCATTTTATAGATCATTAGCTGCCTGGCACTGAGAGGAGGGGTGTGAGTGAAGGGGACTGTTTGGGGAGAGCTTAGCTTCCAGCTTTAGGAACCACTGCAAAATCAGTGGGGAAGGCACCCTAAGCTCATGATGCAAATCAAAGTGGTCACAGAACTAGAGTTTTAGAAATTTATTTTTCCCTACATGTCTTTCTAGGAATTGCTCTTTTGCATGTAGAAGAGAGTGTGGATGAGGGACTGGTAGAACTTGAGAGGGAAGGAGAGAAAGCAGCTGCCATAGTGTACACAGGGACCCCTGCTGGTGAGCCAGGGGAATGCCTTGTGCAAAGCAAGACAGACCAGAAGTCATTTCTTATACAGACTCAGTGCTGCCAGAGTCACAGAAATTAGCACGTTGAGGAAAATTTTAAGTTGTGATTCTAGCCTTAAAAGCAAAAGGAAGATGTAAATAAATTATCTTAAATTCCCTGAGCTTGAAAAATATACCCATCTGCAGAAGGCTGTTTTCCAGTGGCAAGGTGACACCAGGTAGAATCACAGCACCCTCTATTGGAAAAGATGAAAAAAATCAGGAAAGTATTTGAAAGTGAAAACCAAGGACTATGTGATCTTTTGTTGTCCTTATTACCATTTGACTTATACATCTTATGGTCAGTGGTTTACAGGATCAAATATTATTATTTATAAGGTTTTGATAAAAAAATTCATTATTATCCAAGTATCACAGGGTCACTGTGAAGCAAGTTATAAACATATTAAGATAAATTCCTCACACTCCCAAACTCCATTTTGCCATGGGGGAAACTGAAGCTGGTATAGGTAAAAGGGCTTCTTACTCTTGTCATCAGCAGATATGCAGATGAGAGAAGTGTCAGGTGGAGTCACCATCTAGTCCCCACCCACCACCCCCAGCTTATGATGTCTCTGGGTGCACCCATGAAATACACACATTGTGAAGGCCGCTCACTGAGGCAAACCTCTCACAAAATTATTTTAAATTTGATGCTTTTTGGTCTACATGTTTTTGGCACATTTTCATGGGAACTGGAAATTAGTTATTACACAATAATTGAATGCGTGAGTGTCAACTGCCAAATTTATGCATTATGTAGTTATTTGAATCAATTAGTCTTTCTTAATGCTCCAAAATTATGCTTTTTTGAGTGTTTTTTTATCAGAAATTTGATAAATTAGAACATTCCTCTCTATTCATAAACAAGAGAGGTGACTTAGAATGACATGCACTCCAGAGTGGGCCTTCTGTGTCTCCCTCTTCGTGCCCCTTTGTGAGTAATGCTTTCCCCAGAGAGCTGCAGAAAATGATCCTGCTGAGCTCCAGGGTTTCTCATTCATTGGGTTCCATTCCAGTCCTTG
This sequence comes from Chlorocebus sabaeus, assembly GCF_047675955.1. Classification (NCBI taxonomy): domain Eukaryota; kingdom Metazoa; phylum Chordata; class Mammalia; order Primates; family Cercopithecidae; genus Chlorocebus; species Chlorocebus sabaeus. The sequence goes on along the minus strand of NC_132920.1, from coordinate 24,222,951 downwards.
GAAGTTCAACAGCAACTCAGAACATTCTAGTAAGCTTGCTAATTGCTTGTGAAAGGTTGATCCTCTCATCTAAAGCTTTAAAATTTTTAAAATCGACCAAGTGTGGTGGCTCACCCATGTAAATCCCAGCACTTTGGGAGGCTGAGGTGGGCGGATCACCTGAGGTCAGGAGTTCAAGACCAGCCTAGTCAACATGGTGAAACTCTGTCTCTACTAAAAATACAAAAAAATTTAGCTGGATGTGGTGGCGGGCACCTGTAATCCCAGCTACTTGGGAGGCTGAGGTAGGAGAATCGCTTGAACCTAGGAGGTGGAGGTTGCAGTGAGCTGAGATCGCACCACTGCACTCCAGCCTGGATGACAGACTGAGACTCCATCTAAAACTAAACTAAACTGAAATATTAAAATCTTGGGATGAAAGACCCCATTGAGAATAAAAGGGACTATGAGACTTGGCTGATGGTTTTGGAACCTCTACTATAATCGTATATCTATTTCTTCTGCCAGACAGTTTATGGAAGAGCTTAAGATTCTCAAGAAAGAATCCTCAAAGAAAAGAAAAGAAAAGAAAAAAGAAACCTCTGGTTGCAGTTACCATAATAATTAAATGGAAACTGTATGTTTAAATTACAGTTGGAATAGGAAATTAAATTACACAAAAAGTGTTATAGATTTGGACAAGTTTTCATACTGTTAATAAACCTATGCATAATTCATTTACTTGTAGGCTATGACAAAATAGCATAAATAACTTCATTTGTAAAGCTGTGAATTTTTCTATTCCTAATTGGATGATGGCTAAATCCATTTAAATGCTTCTGGATGACTGAATATATAAATGTTTAAAATGAACAGTTATAATAGTTTTCTAGGCAGATTTGTTTATTTAATATTACTACATTTACTTTTAGACAGAAGCATAGTACAGATGTTGCATAAAGATTACACTCAATATGGTATGAGTTTGAAATGATTTTTAAGAAAAAGATTAACTCTCTGCTCTTGAAGAAAGCATTCTGATACTTATTAAACCAACACTGTACATCACGCACTGTACTAGTCACTCCATAAGCCTTATCATTGCATCCTCATGCTAGACCCAAAGGCAAGTACATTAATTCCACCCAAATAATGAGGAAACTGAGGCTTAGGGAAATTAAGAGTTAGTTAGCCCATGGTCCCTTGTGTTCAGTGGCAGAGCAGTAGCTCTCAGCCATGTATTTGGGGTTTCTAAAACTTGCATTTTTCCCACTACCTGTAGCCTCTCACCATATACTCTCAGGTAAGTTTAGAACCTGAGCATCTGAGAGCCAAGACTGCCTTAGTAAAAGGGAGTTTCTTTTTCTTTTTCTTTTCTTTTTGTTAGAGATGGGGGTCTCACTCTGTGGCCCAGGCTGGAGTACAGTGGCATGCTCACAGCACACTGCAATCTCAAACTCATGGGTTCAAGTGATCCTCCTGTGTCAGCCTCTTGAGTAGCTGGGGCTATAGGCAAGCACCAGCACACCAGGCTGATTTTTAAAATTTTTAATTTTAGAGATGGAGGGTCCTGCTATGTTGCTTAGGCTGGCCTCAAACTCCTGACCTCAAGTGACCCTCCCACCTCTGCCTCCTAGGTAGCTGGAACTATGCTTAGGGTGGCCTCAAACTCCTGACCTCAAGTGACCCTCCCACCTCTGCCTCCTAGGTAGCTGGGACTATACTTAGGCTGGCCTCAAACTCCTGATCTCAAGTGGCCCTCCCATCTTTGCCTCCTAGGTAGCTGGGACTATGCTTAGGCTGGTGTCAAACTCCTGACCTCAAGTGATCCTCCCACCTCTCCTCCTAGGTAGCTGGGACTACAGTCTGGAGCTACCATGCCTGGCAAGAGGCAGTTTCTTGCTGTAGCAATGGCCAAGCAGAGGCTTAGTATCAGCACAGCTGTTCCTTGCAGTAGCCCCCAATGCAGTGGCTGCTATGTGGCTCCTCGGGGACTGTACTGGCCCAGTGATAAGAGCCACTGAAACTCAACCTCCCTCTTGTGTGGAGGAGTCCACTTTTGGCAGCCACAGGGTCTTCATTGTGAGAGACACATGGGGACTAGAGATAACCATGGAAGGTGTGATCACCCTGGCTGCCTTGCAGGAGTAGGGGCAAGCAGCTGCACAGCTCCCTCAGGAACAAGTGGGGACATGTGGTCCTGAGCCTCTTGAGTCTGTGTGTTGCTCTGGATTTGTGATTCTTAGAGACTGTGGTGGTCACCAACAGACTCATTAATATTTGGAGAATTTCTACAAGCACAGTGTATGGCTGCTTGTAGGATAACATCTATACACCCATAGCGACAACTTGTTAAGAAGGTATTTGTAGATTAATTGATCACTCTGGGGGAAGTCACCATTTCTCATCCAATAGACACTGGCTGATTCTGCAGAAAGGTGCAGGAGTGAGAGGATTGTTAAGGCAGTGGATTTACAGTGGTTTTGGAGGCAGCTGCTCTGCCTCTGACTGGCTATAGGACCTTACACAAGATTTATCCTTTAAAGCCCACTTGCTCATCTACACAGTGATGTGGTAACAGTAGTGTCTATCTCACTAGCATGAGGCTAGTGAGCTAGTAACTAGGGCTAGCATGAGGATTGAGTGAATACAATTTTATAGAATACCTGGCACATGTTAAAAATCCCAGTGATTGTTAGCTATTATTTTTATCCTCCTTCCTCTCCTAGACCCTTTTGCCTCCAGGAAGATACATTTGGAGTTAATGTATAAAGATGGACAGTTGTAGAACCAGGACAATACACCTCCCTGCCCCTGCCCTGCTTACCAATAGTTAATGACATGTATTTACTGGGAATCTTTTTGAGAGTTCATTAGCTAGTAATAAAGGTCTAATACTTTGCCATTTAGGGAAATGATCGCCAATCTAAGTCAACAATTGGATCCAGTGACAACTCGTCTCCTCAGCCCCCGAAGAGGAAAGGGAAAAGAGAAGATGTGAATTCAGAAAAACTGATGAAAGTGAAACAAAATGTAAAATTAAAGAATTCACAAGAAACCATTCCAAACAGTGGTAAGTGTGTTGTTGTTATTATCTTAAGGCTGTGATACAATTTTAATTCTTAAATAGATCCATTGTTTCTCTGGGCCCACAGAAGCTATTCCTTATTTTCATATATGAGAGTTTTCAAAGAAAATTGTATTTGTATATGAGAGATGCTGCTGTTTTTATGCTTGGTTTTTATTTGTAATTAGATGTTGTGCCATGAGGATACTTGTTTTGAGATCAAAGGTATCTTGTGGTAGTCTTATTTTAAAAGTATATTTTTTTCATCCTCTGCTCCCACTGATATTGCTTGATTAATATTTTTACCTACAACTACTATGATATTGGTCTCTTATTTGTGTGTCTGTAACCCTTGCCCACATTCATTATGATTTATTAGTCAAAGATCATCTTTCCTGAAAAGTCATTTTGTTAATTATAATGATAACCAGGAGAATACTGAACAGATATAACATTTTATCAGTAAACAAAAACCTATTCAGCAAAATTAGATGTAGTTTCATCTTGCACTAGCAGGTGAGAGATGGTATAAAATAAAATAAAAAATTGCATTAGTCCAAGATTTCACTGGTATGAGATAAAAGTGTGGTAGACTAAGGAAGTACGCAATGAAAATTGTTAACTTTTTTGTGAAGAGGGTCGATTTTTGGTTTTATTCCCAGCGTGTTCTCAGAGTGGAGTGACGCTGGGGTGGGAATGACTGGCTGGGAAGCAGACCAGTGGGAATGGCTACTGCTTCTCTTGCCCTGAGATCCCCTCGCACACACCCCCACCCCCCCTACCCGTGGAACAGTGAGGGGTATCAGGAAGAGGACTGATGGCATCAGGTTTCAGATTAATGGGCAAAGCCCTATCTTCCTCCTGGGAGCTCCAGCTTATTTCAAAGTCGATATGAAGAGTCACATTAGTATTAGAGCTAATATGAACTTCACAGCTGAGGAGACAGTTTGAACTCCTGTGAGGGTTTAGAGGAAGCTGCACAAATGATTAAAGAGTCAGAACAAAGATGCGTGAGGTGAGGTTAAAAGAACAGGCAAAATGGGTGAACCAGTTCCATAGAGAAGTGGAGGGGTCTAAATCATCAAAGACCTAAATGATGGAGACTAGCTGGAAGTCAGGAGTCCTAGATTCTCGTCCCAGCTCTGCCATTGACCTTGGGCAACTCATTTAACTTTTTTTTCTTTAGCTCCATTATCTGTCTGAAAAATGTAGGTTCTTATTAGGATTTCTCTTTAAAGTTTTGATTACGTTGAAATTTGTACAGTCCTTTCCCGTGAGTAGAGAACAAGGAGGCTAGGGTGTAATACAGTCAGCAAATATTTACCGAGTGACTATTATGTGACAGGAATCAAAGAAAATAAATTAGGCCTGAAGAACATACCCTACCTTGAGCACTGAAAATGAGAGAGGCTTTAAAAAATTAATAGTTATTAGATTGTGAAGCCCCCAAAGCCTTGGGCTATGTCCTACTAGTTTTTTCTTATTCCCAGCAACTGGCACAGTCTGATAGATACGAGGCACTTAATAAATGTTGAGTGAATGAATGATGGAAGTTTAAAAAATAGTTAATTCTGTAATATTTTAATACCCACTGTGAAACAGGACCTTTCTTAAACTTTTCATTTGTTGTTGTTGTTGTTGTTGTTAAAAGCCTTTTATAAGATGTTATTTGCTTCTTTTCTGTGAGGTTCTTGTTAGCCTATAGAAATCCCGATCCTTACTTCCAGTGTATGTTTAAAAAGTCTTTAAATTAGCTAGTTGTCCCTTGGAAGAAAGAGAATGATCATCTTTTCAGGTTATCTCATTTGTAAAAACTTGAGAACATAAGAGGCTGTATTAACATATTCCTTGTTCATAGGAAAGTAACCTTCATTAACAAGTCAAATTATTGGCTGGGTGCAGTGGCTCATGCTTGTAATATCAGCACTTTGGGAGGCCAAGGCGAGTAGTCGGATTGCTTGAGTTTGAGACCAGCCTGAGCAACATAGTCAAACCCTGTTTCTACAAAACAAATACAAAAAATTAGCAGGGCGTAGTGGCATACACCTGTAGTCCTAGCTACTTGGGAGGCTGAGGTGGGAAGAGCAATTGAGCCCAGGTGGCTGAGGCTGCAGTGAACCGTGATCCTGCCACTGTACTCCAGCCTGTGTGACAGAATGAGACCCTGCCTGGAAAAAAAGAAAAAAAAAATTGAGTTATTGGTAGTTTTGCTTTTGTAGAAATCCACAAGTAATTTTTAACAACATTTGTGTTGGTGGGCGTGAAAAAACGTGTTTAATATTGAAGTAAATAGTATTTTAAAAAGAAAAGGTGTAAGCTTTCCTGTTCTTTTATTTTCTTCTTTAGATAATTCTGTAGTTGTTTTAGATATAATAGCCCATTTTAAGTTTATATTTTCCAATGTGGTTTTATAATGTGCGTATTATAGGTTTTTAAACCGCTGGATCTCGTTACATGAAACGCTACTGATATCTTTTAAAGAAAGATTTTAGGGAATGATTTTTTTTTGTTTTTCCTCCACTAACAGGCTTGTACCACTGATCTAGAAGCATTTTGTATCTTTTCGTTTGTATAGAAAGAACATATAACCTGGAAAATGAATCTTGGCTTCCAAAGACAATTTTTTTTTCCAGGAAAAATGAAAAAGGATTTTGTGCAGTTCACTAGATTAAACCGTCACTTGATAACTTTAAGCATATTAGCTTAAGTCCATACTACTGAAAATTGAGCAATTTGGTTCTTAATGGATCTCCCTGCAGATGTCTTTGACTATAGAAATTTTCCAGATTATAATATCAAAAGTCCCTCTCCCTTTCTCTCTTTAATTCAGCCTTCATATTCATTTATTATTAAAGTTGCTTTTTACTTTAATGTCATCTATTTTAGTAATTAGAACCGAGTATGTGCTTTTGAATACTCATATTTCAAGAGGGCTCTTATTCTTTAGAAAGGTAAAAGCAATAAGAATTTGAAGCAAAATGAAAGTGAAGGGTGTAAGAACTCATAATAACGTAAAATGCAAAAATTTGGTTTTAGAGATAAAATTTACATAGCTTTTTCTACTTACAATGTATTTTAAATTTGATATTAAATAAGCTGTTTAGTTTTATTTCAAAGTGATAAATTTTAGGGTTAGGGTGAATACCTATGATTATTTTCTAGCATATGTTAACTTGTGCAAATGTTTGATCTAGTGTTCTTATATACTATTTTCATTTTAATTAGAAAAAGACTTCATAGGTTATCTTGATTTTTTAATAATTAAAATTGTAGTCACATATTTTTTCCTTCTTGTAAAATTGATATTTACTGATTCAGTTACCAAATGCTGCATGAATGAGCAATGCTTCTATCAGTCTGTAGATGGCAACGTGGGTCTAATTTTGTTTCCTTTTTTCTTTTCATTTTCTTTTTTGACTCTGTTTCTCTCTGTAATAGTAAAGCTTAATAATTCAAGCAGAGCAGTGACATATTTCTTCAGGGAAACAAATCCCATTTTCTTTTGGTAGCCAAGATGCAAAGTAGGATTGGTTGGTGATTGATGAAGTTGGGTGTGAAATGCATTTTTAGTGTTGCATTTAAATACCAAGCTTAACTGGCCAGCACATGTTTTTGTTACACTTTCCACTTGAGTTGCAGTGCCTTGAGATACGCTTTAGAGGCTGGCAACTAGCTGCATTCTCCACTATGACCAAAACAGTAATGATGATTGCTTTGAAATAGCATTTTGGATGATCGATCATATCAATTGGTATTATTAATATTTGGTACATGAAAAAATGTGCTTTTAAAACCCTTGTGAACACAAGAAGTATAGTGAATTTAGGTCTCTGTAGGAATATTGAAAAGGCTACAGAGAAAATAGCCTGGTCTCTTTGACTTACATTGTATTGATAATTATAGGTATATTTTCAAGGCAAAGTATTAAAAAAGCAAAAATAAGAGTTGTATTATTTTGATGGATGTGGCTCTCTTTCACTTTGCATGAGTGGCCATGCCTGTGTGCCCACACATGGGCCAGTATTCTTTTTGTTGCAAATCCTGGCTTATTCCCAGTGTGGTTCTGTGATAGTTTCCATGAAACTTGTGAGTTTTAGACTCCTGATGACTGATTGGGAGCAGGTGCGGTGCCGGCAGAAGGCTGTCTGAATATTATGACCTTGTTGGGTGACTGCCCTTGAGCAGTCATGCTCTTGAATTTCTTAATAGCTACAACTTGCACATGGTTTGCCTGCATTGCCCCAAGCATGAAGCGTTACTGCAATTCATCCTCAGAGTTATGAGGCATTGAAACTTGAGCTTCTTCGGTTCAGCCATGAATCAGTCCAGGCACTTGCATGGTTCCCAGTCACAAGAGACTCTGGAGACAAAACCAGAAGCACATTAGGAAAATGTGCTATCTCACGTGTCACCTCCTAAGGGGTATCAAATCTGGGAAGCAAGTGTGTATGAAGGCACCAAGGTGACGTCACCAAGTGGCACCCTACTTTTGTTTAATAAGCTAAGATTTATTATTCATTGGTGTCTCTTGCCACCGTGTTCACCCTATAACAGAAATACAGGTTTTCTTTTTTCCTTAATTTGTGTAAATTTAAGGGATACAAGTGCAATTTTGTTACATGGATGTATTGTGTCATGGTGAAGTCTGGGTTTTTAGTATAACCATAACTTGAATAATGTAAATTGTCCCCATGAAGTAATTTCTCATCCCTCTTCCTGCTCCCACCCTTCTACCTTTCTGAGTCTCCAGTGTCTATCATTCTACCCTCTATGTCGTGTGTGCACATTATTTAGCTCTCACTAATATGTGAGAACATGTGTCATTTGAATTTACATTTCTGAGCTATTTCTATTAGGATCATGGTCTCCAGTCCCATTCACATTGCTGCAAAAGACATTTCATTTTTTTGGCTGAATAGTATTTTATTGTGTGTGTTTATGTCTATATGTATGTGTGTATCTACATCTATATACACATACCTACAGTGTGTGTGTGTGTGTGTGTGTGTGTACACACATTTTCTTTTTCCAGTTATCCATTAATGGACACTTAGGTTGATTCCATATCTTTGCTGTTGTGAATAGTGCTGTGATAAAAATACAAGTGCAGGTGTCTTTTTGGGATAATGATTTGTTTTCCTTTGAGTAGATATCCAGGAATGAAATTGTTGGATAGGATGAAAGTTCTATTTTCAGTTCTTTGAGGAATCTCCGTGCTGTTTTCCATAGAGCTTGTACTAACGTACATTCCCACCCACAGTGTATTAGTGTTCCCCTTTCTTTGCATCCTTGCTAACATCTGTTGTTTTTTGACTTTTTCAGAATAGCCATTCTGACTGGTATAAGTTGATATCTCACTGTGGTTTTAGTTTGCATTTCTCTGATGATTAGTGATGTTGAGCATTTTTTCAAATGCTTGTTGGCCATTTGTATGTCGTCTTTTGAAAAATGTCTATTTATGTCCTTTGCCCACTTTTTAACGGGGCTCTTATTATTTTTTGTTGTTGAGTTCTTTGAGTTCCTTGTAAATTCTGGAATGAATGACAGGGAAATATAGGTTTTCTATCCCTTGGTGGATCACAACTCCCATCTCAATGGCAATGTGTACTGTGGGATATATGGGTCATATTTTATTACATCAAGTACTAGTATGATAAAAATTCTTAAGATCAGCATTTTTTCACACCTTCATGATCCACTAATTGGAATGATATATTGTGCCACAAATTTCTAGTACAGCGAGAGGCCTTAGTATTTTTCTTGAGGTTTATTGTGAATTCAAATTCTATTAATAAAAGTTAGTTTCAAAATGTACGCTTTGCTATCTAGTTTAGTACTGAGAGACTGAAAAATTAAAAGCTGACTGAGTACTAATAAGATGTATGGCTCAATTTGAGTGGAGTAAAATACTAGCCCTTTTAAGAAAAGGATTCTTTTCATATCCTGCCCTCTTAAACCTTCGTTCACTATATAGAGAGGTGCCATGAGGCAAGCATTCTTTTATAGCTGATACAGGGTTGAGACTTCTGCAGTAAATTCTTTCGGGGGTTATTTTTTCATGTAGCCCCGGGTTGAGTGTGAAGATGCTTTTTGTTTTCACAAGGAAAAGTTTGTGAGCTGTTGAATTACAGAGGTATTTTCAAACCTTTGGAAGATTTCATTCCAGAAATTCATTTTAAGTAGGTATTTTGATACTCAGATCACATTTTCCATGCAAGCACCCCATAAAATTCTATGTAAGCCATAATTCATCTTAATTATTACATTGTGGTGCCGATGCTGTGTAGGTTGCAATGGGTTTCCAGTGGGAAAACAAATGAGGAGTTCCGCTTCAGAATGCCAAGAACTCATGTTACCCTGTTGTCGTAGGCTGCAGAGTTGCCCTAGGTTGAATTACTGGTATAGACCAGAGCCTCGAGGTCAGGGATCCAACTGGGTTTGGGTCTGAGAGGAATGCAGCGCTGGAGGAGCCAGACCTGGAGTTACTAGGTTGGGGACACTGAGGTGTGGGCGGAGGTTCTTCTATTAGTATGATCCTCTGCAGGAGGATTAGTTTGGGATTGTCACATCTTTATTTTTTCCCCAGCTCCAGAGTTTGGCTTGCCTGCCTCCCTTTTCATAGGTGCTACCCATTACTTCTAAGCAGGGCCTCTTTCCTTCTTGCCATACCAGGGACTCCGACAAGTTTCACAGCCTCTCCTTAATTCTGCTGCCTCCAAAGTCAGGTTGAACCTTTCTTTTTTTCTTTTTCTTTTTTGTTTTTTCTTTCTTTCTCCTTTTTTTTTTTTTTGAGGGAGGGTCTCACTCTGTCACCCAGGCTGGAGTGCAGTGGCACCATCTTGGCTCACTGCAGCGTTAACTTCCTGGGCTCAAGTGATCCTCCCACCTCAGCCTCCCAAGTAGCTGGGACTACAGGCAGGTGCCACTACACCAGCCTCATTTTTATATTTTTGTAGAGATGGGGTTTCATCATGTCGCCCAGGCTAGTCTCAAACTCCTAAGCTCAAGTGATCCACCCGCCTTGGCCTCCCAACATGCCGGGATTACAGGTGTGAGCCACTGTGCCCTGCCAGGTCTGAACCTTCCTGTAGCTTACTACAGATAAAATGTCCATCCACCCCAATGGTAAGTTTCTGGCACACCAAAGACTGAAGCATGATTTATCTGCTTTTCTGAAAGAAATTGAAATTGGGTCACTCTGAGCATTTCATCCTGGAATCTAAGGAAGGGCCCAATGGAGGCTTGGTTAGGGAGGTGTCTGATGTCATGAATGTTGGTGAGATGCCTATCATAGAGGGTGACAGGGTGGAGGGAGGAGGAAGACGTAGCCATAGGGTTTATTACCCTTTCTCCCTCTTCAACTCCCCGTTTCCCCTGTCAGGCCTGGGGTGATATAAAACCTGGAAAGGGCCTGGTCCTTTAGAGTTAATCAGCAGATCCTGGACCATAGGTCACATATAAAGGACACAGATAAATGTTCAGAGCATTCTGCACAGAGTAGTCAGCACAGGGTCAGTGTTTGTTGATATGTGTGTGTGTGTGTGTGTGTGTGTGCATGTAGGTCAATTATACCTACATTGTGGTGACAATTGAAATTAAGGGCTGCAAACTGTAAGCAGTGAGTGATGGTACACTCCTGATACCCATGCTTTAGAACATCTTGATGCTGCATTTTAATCTGATATTTTATAAGCTTCATTTACAAATACTTAGAATGTATAAACAGCATTTTCCTAGCTTAGTGAATGAGGGAGAAAAGAGGAGAAACCAGTTTACCCAGAGTCTAAGGATCTATCAATGGTTAGTGATTTCTGGAAACTGCCAGACTGACACACAGCTGCTGGTTAAGAGGTGGATGTGCCTGTGTGACTGCTTGAAAGGGGAGGTGGGGGGACAAGTGAGGGAAGCTTTCGTGTGTATGTGTTTTGACTTGTCTTCCTTCAGTGATAAAAATGTTGATGTATCACAGCAGACCCTGAAGCTTAGCTGGGAGATTTTGGGGAGTTCCTGTTTGTCTCTTCTTCCACTCTCCAGTATTTCATATTAACTTTTTAAATGGGGATGATTGATTTGCATCCCTTCTATTTTCGAGGTGGTAGGAGTGAGTCATTACTTACAAGCAGTTTTTCTCTTTAGTGGTCTGATATAATAATGGGTCCTCTCTACTTTCACACATCTTAGCTGGGGACTGCCTACAGCATTTAGACCCTCTTTTCCAGGGTTTAGAGACCTTGAAGAAGGTAGATATTTTGGGGGCTTACCTCTAGTTTATTTATCAAATGACCAAATCCCATTTTTAAAAACAGTTACTTAAACATTCTAGGACTTAAGCTCTGCAACGCAAGCCTTTCTCTGTGTCTGAATTTCCTTCCCCATGTTTTATGACTTGCTAGACTTACGAGCCCCATCCCCTTTCCTAGGTTACCGTTTTCATTTTTCAGTGAACATTTATTCAGTCCCTACCATGTACCCCACCCCTTGCTAATCACCAGAGTATTTCATTTTCTCTTCTTTGTTCTAATTGCTCAGCACTTACACATTTTCTTCTAATAATCATAATTATATCTTTATCAATAAATTTTCCTTGGTTAAGTAGATGCAATTTACCTTTTCCCTTTCAATGACCAGACTTTATTCACTATCTCTAAATGCCAAATTATGTTGCAAGCATTGACATATTTTCCTTCTGGGTATTCACTCATTTCTTAGACCTCTGTATTAATTTTGTTCTTATGGAAAGTACCAGCACACTACTAAAGAATGTAGGCCATTTCTGCTTAAATGTATTTAGTCCAATGTCTGGGACAATTACACTTTGTTGTTATTTCTTTTAATTTTGGATTTGGTTTGCTCTTGCTTTTCTAGTTAAGATACATCATTATGGTATTTGAATTTTTTTTTTTTTTTACACTTTTTTGATGTAGGCACTTATATCTATCATATGGCTAAATACTGCTTGGCACTATGAGACAGGGAAGGAGTATTTCCTCACTTATGTAATACCGTGGGACTCCTTTGTAGACTGTGGCCTATTTTGTATATGAACTCTATTTTTATTCTTCTCTATTGCCCTAGTTGTTTTCAAAATAAGATATAACCTGTATTGCAAATCACCATGCTGTGTGCTATCACAGTGGAGATAAAGATAAAGACAAAATATCTATAAAATACCTTTGGGCTTTGTAGGTTTAAAGCTACCCATTTATTGTTATTTTATACAATTGGATGACATTACCAAACTGTTTCTGTGAAATTGGGCAAGATTTTATTTCCTTTAAAATTACATAATAAAGTGGCATGGCACAGTGGCTCATGCCTGTAATCCCAGCACTTTGGGAGGCCAAGGCGGGTAGATCACCTGAGGTCAGGAGTTCAAGACCAGCCTGGCCAACATGGTGAAACCCCATCTATACTAAAAATATAAAAATTAGCCGGGCATGGTGGCTTGTGCCTGTAGTCCCAGCTACTCAGGAGGCTAAGGCATGAGAATCGCTTGAACCCGGGAGGCAGGGGTTGCAGTGAGCTGAGATTACACCACTGTACTCCAGCCTGGGCAACAAGAGCTTGTGGATGGTGTTAAGCTGAAGGCTCTTACCCAGGGAGTTTACTGTCACTTCCTAAATTGGGTTCCATGGAGCAGTAGTTTCATGCACTTTCTTTTGTTTGTTTTGAGACAGAATCTCACTCTGTCACCCAGGCTGTAGTACAATGGCATGATCTCAGCTTACTGCAACCTCTGCCTCCCAGGTTCAAGTGATTCTCGTGCCTCAGCTTCCTGAGTAGCTGGGATTACAGGTGTGTGCCACCGCACCCAGCTAATTTTTGTATTTTTAGTAGAGACAGGACTTCACCACATTGGCCAGGCTGGTCTCGAACTTCTGACCTCAGCTGATCCGCCTGCCTCAGCCTCCCAAAGTGCTGGAATTACAGGCATGAGTCATCGCGCCCGGCCAATTTCATGCACTCACCACTTCTGGTAATGAGTTTCATGTTCAACTACAAATTTGGGAAATGTTGGATGATACAAAGGTAAGCCATTTTCTCTGCTACAGGATTTCTCAGAGCGTTTAGTATGGACACATTCCATGCTTTTACTTGCTTTGGATCCCTATTACTGAGGAGCATCTGGTGGGATTATTATTCTTTAGAGCACAACTTAAGAAGCACTGGGGTACTCAAATAGGCACACTGCTTCCACACATTACCTGATCATTGTAGGCCTTGGGGAATTTCTGATGAAAATTAAGCGAGACATCTTTTTGTGTGATTCTGATCAGATCAGTAGCTAGCATGAACAGTGGACATTTTCTGGGTGCTTACTCTGTGCCAAGGACTAGACTGATCACTTTAAGTATACAGTGCAAGGGTTCCCTTGTGGAGTCCTCAGACCTTTGGTTCCAGCCTGCAAAGGTTGTTCTCTTGGCTGTGGCACAGGTATTATCTTACGTTTTTCCTTTAGTGTCATTATGAAAATTCCTTTTGTGTCTTTTCTGTGGCGATCTCATTTCCAGGGGCTTTTGTATCCTTATTTCTTGATTGACTCCATTTTGGCAGGACATATCCTTCAGTAATTTCTGGAGAATGGCTAGAGAAATGGTCATTATTTTCTGAGACCCAGCAAGTCTGAAAATATTTTCATCATACTTTCACATTTAACTTTTAGTTTGGATGGACATAGGGTTTTTTGTTTGGGGAAACTCTCCAGGACAAAGATTTCTTGAGTAATACCCCATAAGCACAGGCAACCAAAGCAAAAATAGACAAATGGGATCACATAAAGTTAAAAAGCTTCTGCACAGCAGAATATTCTTTTGAATAAAATAACTGGGTTGAGATGATGTCTCAATTGTAGTGTTCATTTGCATTTCTCTAATGATCCATAATGTTGAGCACCTTTTTATATACTTGTTTCTCCAATGTTTTCTTGTAGTAGTTTCATAGTTTGAGGTTTTAAATTTAAATCTTTAATCTTAATTTTGATTTGATTTTTGTATATGGTGAGATATCGGGGTCCAACTTCATTCTTTTGCATATGGATATCTAGTTTTTCCAGCACCATTTATTGAAGAGACTGTCCTTTCCCCAGTGTATGTTCTTGTCACCTTTGTCAAAAATGAATTTATTATAGATGTATGGATTTATTTCTGGGTTCTCTGTTCTGTTGCATTGGTCTTTTTTTATTAGTCTGGCTAAAGATTTGTCAATTTTATTTCTTTTTTAAACTATTTCATTGATCTTTTGTATTTTTTGTTTCAATTTCATTTATTTCTGCTCTGTTATTTTAATTTTAGATTTGGTTTGCTCTTGCTTTTCTAGTTAAGATAAATCGTTATGGTATTTATTCGAAAAAAATTTTTTTACTTTTTTGATGTAGGCTCTTATATCTATCAATTTGCCTCTTAATACTGCCTTCGCTATATCCCATACGTTTTGTTATGTTGTGTTTCCATTTTCATTTGTTTCCAGAAATTCTTTAATTTTCTTCTTAATTTACCCATTGGTCATTTAGGAGCATGTTGTTTAGTTTCCATGTACTTGTACAGTTTCCAGAGTTCTTCTTGTTACTGATTTCTAGTTTTATTTCATTGTGTCAGAGAAGATACTTGATATGATTTCAATTTTTTGGAGTTTTTTAAAAACTTGTTTTGTGACCTAACACATGATCTATCCTTGAGAATGATCCATGTGGTGAGAAGAATGTGTGTCATGCAGCTGTTGGATAAAGTGGTCTGTATATGTCTATTAGGCTCATTTAGTCTATTGTGCATAATAAACCCAGTGTTTGTCAATTTTCTGTCTGGATGACATGTCCAATAATAAAAGTGGGGGTGTTAAAGTCTTCAGCTATTACTGTATTGGGGTCTGTTGATCTCTTTAATAATATTTGCTTTATATATCTGGTTGTTCCAGTATTGGTTGAGTATGTATTTTCAATTCTTACATCCTCTTGCTGAATTAACCCCTTTATCATTATATAATGACCTTCTCTGTCTCCCTATATAGTTTTTTTTTTTCTTTCTTTTTTTTTTTGTGGTAGAGATGAGGTTTCACCATGTTGCCCAGGCTGGTTTTGAACTCCTGGGCTCAAGTGATCTGCCCACCTTGGTCTCCCAAAATGCTGGGATTACAGGCATGAGCCATCACACCTGGCCTCTCTTTAGAGTTTTGTCTTGAATTCTATTTTGTCTAATGTAAGTATAGGTATTTTTGCTTTTTTATGGTTTCCATCTGCATGGTATATCTTTTTGTATCCCTTTATTTTCAGTTTGTGTGTGTCTTTGTAGGTGAAGTGTGTTTCTTATAGGCAACAGATTGCAAGGTCTTTTTTTTTTTTTTTTTTTTTTTTAAAATCCATTCGGTCACTCTGTATTGATAGTAGAGTTTAGTCTGTTTACATTTAATCTTACTATTGATATGTAAGGGCTTACTCTTGCCATTTTGTTGTTTTCTGGTTGTTTTGGATCTTCTTTTCTGTCTTTCAGTGAAGACAATTTTCTCTGGTGGTATGTTTTAATTTATTGTGTTTTGTTTTTTGTATATTTGTTGTAGGTTTTTCTGACTTGAAGTTACCATGAGGCTTGCAAATATTATCTTATAAAACCAATTATTTTAAACAAATGACAACTTAGCACTAATTGCGAAAACTAACAAACAAGGAAGGAGAAAATTAATAAAAACGCTACAGTTTAACCTCATCTTCCCCACTATGAAACATATTATTTCTACTTATAGTTTGTTATACTATGTCTTGAAAAGTTTTTGTAGTTACTTTTGATAGGTTCACCTTTTAGTATTTCAAGTGAAGATATTACCAGTTTACACATCACAATTACAGTGGTATAATATTCTGTGTTTGCCTACTTACTATTACTAGTGAGTTTTGTACCCTCAGGTGATTTCTTAATGCTCATTAACATCCTTTTCTTTCTGATTGAAAAACTACCTTTAGCATTTCTTATAAAACAGGTCTGGTATTGAATGATAAAATCCCTCAGCTTTTGTTTGACTGGGACAGTATTCTCCTTCATGTTTGAAGGATACTTTAAGCTGGATATACTTTTCTAGGATAAAAGTTCTTTTTTCCTTTAGCACTTTAAATACGTCATGCCACTCTCTCTTGGCCTGTCAGGTTGGCAGTGAAAAGTTCGCTACCAGATGTATTCAAGCTGCTTTGTGTGCTGTTTCTTTTCTCTTGCTGGTTTTAGGACGTTTTCTTTATCCTTGACCTTTGGGAGTTTGATTATTAAATGTCTTGAGGTCGTCTTATTTGGGTTAAATCTGCTTGGTGTTCTACAACCCTCTTGTACGTGAATATGGATTCTCTAAGTTTGGGAATTTCTCTATTATTAGTCTTTGAGTAAACTTTCTATTCCTGTTTCTCTCTCTACCTTTTCTTTAAGGCTAATAACTCTTAGATTTGCCCTGTAGCAGCTATTGTCTAGCTCTTGTAAATTTGCTTTGTTCTTTAAAAATTCTTTTTTGTTTTGTCTCCTCTGAGGGTATATTTTCAAATAACTTGTCTTCAAGCTAATTATTTTTTTCTGCTTGATCAATTCTGCTATTGAGCGACTTTGATGCATTCTTCAGTATATCAAATGAATTTTTCAGCTCTAGAATTTATGCTTGATTTAAAAAAATAATTTCAATCTTGTTAAATTTATCTCATAAGATTCTGACATTCTCCTCTGTTATCTTGACTTTCACTGGGCTTCCTCAAAACAGCTATTTTGAATTCTCTGAAAGGTCAAGTACCTGTATCACTCTGGGATTGTCACTGGTGCCTTATTTAGTTTATTTGGTGAGGTCATGTTTCTCGGGATGGTCTCAATGCTTTGGATGTTTGTTAATGTCTGGGCATTAAACTGTTGGATATTTGTTGTAGTCTTCACAGTCTTGGCTTGTTTGTACCCATTTTTCTTGAGAAGGCTTTCTAGGTATTCCAAGTGTATTATGTGTTGTAATCTAAGTCTTTGGTTACTGCAGCTGTATCTGCATTAGGGGGCACCTCAAGCCCAGTAATGCTGTGACTCTTGCAGACACGTAGAAGCACTGTCTTGGTGATCTGGGGTAAGATCCAAGAGAATTCCCTGGATTACCAGGCAGAGACTCTTTTTCCCTTCTCTTACCTTCCTGCCAACAAATGGAGTCTCTCTCTCCATACTGAGCTGCCTGGATCCTGGGGGAGGGGTGACACAGGAGCCCATGTGGCCACCACCAATGGGACTACAATGGATCAGACCTAAAGCCAGGACAACACTGGGTCTTGCCTAAGGCCCACATACCCACTGCCTGGCTACTGCTGATATTCACCCAAGGCCCAGGGGCTCTTCAGTCAGCAGGTGGTGAATCCAGCCAGCCTCATGTCCTTCCCTTCAAGGTGATAAGTTCCTCTCCCTGCTGGCCCAGGGTGGGTTCCCTTCTGGCCCAGAGTGGGTCTGGAAATGTCATCTGGGAGCTAGGGCCTGCATGAGTGCATCAGGGCTCTGCCTGGCACCCTATGCTACTGTGGCTGAGCTGGTGTACAAGTTGCAGGACAAAGTCTTCTTTACTCCTCCCCCTCGTCTCCTCTAGCAGAAAGAAGAAATCTCTCCCAAAGCTGCAAGCTGCACTGCTTGGGGTTGCGGGAGGGGTGGCGCAAGCACTCCCTTAGCCACCCTGGCTGGTGTTTCACTAGGTTGTGTGCACCCCAAGTCTGCTGGCTTCAAGGCCAGCACAGCACCAGGGCTTTCCCAGGAGTTGCAGTCTTTGTGGCCTAGACTGCCTTTCAAGTTTATTTAAGTTTATCAAGTTTGTTTAAGCACTCTAGTACTTTAGCCCTCAGTGATGAGGCTAGTTTGAACTCAGGTTCTGACTGCTAGGATGGGACAGTCCCCCTCTGGCTAGGGCTGGTCTAAATGTTCCTTCCGTGGGCACTGGCTGAATTCTGCCCCATGTTGCTTTCTGCTGTGACAGGGCAGCAGTGAGTTACAATGCAAAATCTCACAATTACTGTGCTCTCCCTCCCCCAAACACACAGATTCTCTCTTGGTGTCACGAGGCTGCTGCTGGGGGATGGGGGTGGGGTGGTGTAGGCAATTCAAGACTGTCTTTCCTACCATCTTCAGTGCCTTTCTCCTTGATATGCTGTTAAAACCAGGCTCTGTGATTGCTTACCTGATATTTGCTTTTTATGAAGGGGCTTTCTTGTGTGCATAGCTATTAATTTGGTGTTCCTGTTCGGGGAGTGGACAGTTATCGCTGGAGGGTTTTATTTGGCCATCTTGCTCTGCCTCGTTTCCTGACAGAATTTTTGGTTGGAGATACTTTTCCACTGGAATTTTGAATGGGCTACTTCATTGATTGTTTATGTGAATTGCAGCTGTTAAGATGTCTGATGCCTGCTTGTCTTAATTTGGGATTCACCAAAAGCTATGCTTAGTAGATGAGGAGCTGAGGAAAGGACTTGGGTGCAAGCAATTCATTTGGGAATTGACCTTGGAAAGCAGGGGCAGGTAAGACAGAAGGATGAGAAAAGCCAATAAGGAGGGGTATGATTGAAAAAGTTACTCCTGTGGGCACTTAGTCCTGCTGGAACCCTATCAGAGAAATCCCATGAAACACACCTTAGAACTGTCCCATGCAGGATCGAGGAAACTGGGATGTCTGTCTGCCGATTACTGCCCTTTGCTGCTCGAGGACTTTTCCTGGAGAATTACTTCCCTGGCACTTTGGCCCATCCCATACTCAGGCTGAACATGCTTCTCTGGCCAGAGAAGAGATTCAGGCAGAGAGACTCAGGAACTTGAGGTAGAAAGACCTCAAACCATATGAGAACTGTCCACCAAAGCTGCCATAGAACTTCGGCTTGGGCTAAGAAGTTACAAACCTGGTGTGCATAACATTAGTAAAAATAAAAAGAGCACTGACATCTCAGATCAAAAACAAAGGTAGAGACATTCTGTAGAGCAGTTGAACACCAAAAAAAGAAAATTGATTTAAAATGTACTCAACGAAGGATATGGAGAAGATGTTAGCTGAGAATTCTAAAATTGTTCTTTTTGTATGAGGTGAAAATTTTGCAAACTTAAAATGAATGACTATTCTTCTGTAACTGCAGAATTGTTTAAAAGATCCAATTAAAAGAACAGACAGTTCCCATGTCAGACTAGACAAAGAATGTATTAGGAGCAAAAGGGAACAATGACTGTTTCTCTTAAGTAAAAGAATTCTGTCATTTACCCCTCACTGGTACCAGAGTTCTCAATAATTCAATCCAATTTTGGAATAAGAGGTGTGGGCTGTCATTGTTCTGGGAGACAAGAAGAGTAGCCTCCCAGGAGAAAAACTTGAACCAATGAGCACCATCATTGACAAATGGTCTCCATATTTTCTCTGGCACTTTTTGTCCCAGCATGGTTGAGATTTATTATATTTTCAATTTGGTAAGGTTTGCTAACTAAAACAGAGTTCCAGACTTAATTAGTACAGCACTCTGTAACTTTTAGATGGATGAGTTCACCTCTTAGAAATTTTTATTTTCTGAGCAAGCCTCAGACAGAAGGGACAGAGGAATAAAGCTTCTTTAGTAACTAGATGGATATAAGGCAGTTGTTCAACTGTGAGGCAAGCTGCCTTTTTAATTTTTAGAAATTAGTTGGGAGAATAATCAAATTCTCTTTAGACTTTATTCCTACATTCACCCTGAGGTTATAATTTAGAAGCATGATTATGGTTATTTAGCATTTTTATAATAATGGAACATTAATGAATATGACTGAGAAAACACTTTTGTAAAGTAGAAAGTGCCAAAAGAGGCAGTATCTATGTAAGGAGATATGAACTGGCTGGACTGGTCTCTAAGTCAAAGACGAGGAACTTTAGTACCAGAGATGAGAGAGCCTAGAAATGAGAGATGGGAACCAGCAACCCATTATTGATTCACGCTTCCCTAGTTAGCTGCCCCTCATGGTTTTGTGTCCTTCCCCTCCCAAGACTCAGTTGCCACTGGTCTGAAGTCAAAAGCTGAAGTTTCTTGGAAGATGATGAAAAAGTTAAAAGAAGATCAGTAGGATTGGAAAGGAGTAGAAGGAGAGAGGGAAGTAAAAAGTTAGTTGGGTAGACAGAATCATTTCTTGTTCTAATAAAAATTTAAAAAACTAAAAATAACCTTAGGCGTTTATTCTCTTTAAGACCAGTTAACCTCTATGTTACTCTCTTTACTCCTAAGCCCCACTGAATTTTATTGTCAGCATGGTGAGTACTGAGAGGAGAGGCATAAAAATGGGAAAACACTGGTTTGTTTTCTTCTCATGAAACTTACAGTTGAGTTGGAGACTCAGAAGTGTTTCTAAGTCAAGGTAGGATTATTGCAAGCAGCAGAATAGAGTTATCGAACAAGGCTTTGAGAGCACAGGGGCGAGAGGTTAAATCTGACTGCTGAGACTGGAAATTCTCTCTAGGCATAGAATTTTGAAAAAAGAAAGAAGAAGATAAAACAAAGACCAGTTTCAGAATTTAAATCTCTAATGTATTTTAAACCAAGAGTAGTTAAATGTTAACCCTTCAAATTGGAAAAGCAATTTAATTTAATATGAACAGGGGAGGGCAGAGATTGTTCAGAAATTTGCTTTATGGACAATAGACAATTGCTGTTTTTGTTTTCTTTTTGATGCTCAGAAGGATTTTCCATGCTAGTTTAACCTTATAATGTTATTTTCATATGCTTTTTCACATTAGCTTAAAAGTTGCCACGCACTCTTCTAAAAATCATAATGGTAACTGTGAATATCACTATTTACTCTAAAGACCATCACTTATTAAACAACAAAACTTTCATTTTTCATTGTTATGTATCCCTCACTAAAAGGCCCTTGACACATTCTCAACAGCCTCTTTATAGATCGGAGCCTGGAAACACATTTCTTCTTATATTAAGGCCCATATTTCTGACAACTTTAAATTTTTACCTTGATTTGTCACATGCATCCTACATGCACAAAATTTAAAAAAATTCTGCAAGCTTTGGATTCCCCCATATGCTGTTTTCTTTACATATCCCCTATCTCAGCATATCACTCAGCTAGACATCTGAGTGTGACCCATGTTAGTGGAAAGGGGGAAGAGGAGAGGAGTTCATAGTATGAACAAAAGTTCTCTGAAAAGGAATTTCGAGGAAAGACTATTCCTGTGAACAGTTTGCAAACCAAGGAGATGCAACCTTTAGTGCACAATGAAGATGTGTTCTAGAGACAAAGAGAGGGTTCAGGTTTTAGAGCACAAGTTCCTGCCCAGGTTCATTTATGCAAATGAAGGATTCAAACTTGCTTAGCTCCTATTGGTTGGTACAGGTGAGCCCTGATTGGTTGAGGCAGGTGAACTCTGATTGGTTGGTTCAGGTGACTCTGAGGGTCCCAAAGTTGAACAGAATTTGAACAGTAGATTTTCTGGGGGTTCAGAGTTATGTGTGTGACCTCTAGTCAGCAAATGGCTACTTGGCTCTATTTTAAATTTAGACCCAATGATTCACTCAGGATTCATCTTGAAGGATTGGCTCTCTGAGGTTCACATTTGTTGACAGTAGTTTCCATGTTGTGGTGCTAATTCAGGACGTTAGCAGTCCCTGCCTGATTCCTTTCTAATCCCCTCCGTGTCTCCTGTTACATCATTTTAATCCAGTTAACTTTAGAGTCATCCTAGATTTTTCCGTGCCTCATTCTTCACACCCTATCAGCTAACTTTCATTGATTCCATATTCTGAGTCCCTTGAATCAGGTCCTTCCTGGCCATTCCTGATTTAAGCTCCTTATTTTTAATGCAGACTACTGCAGCCCTTTTTTCAGATGGCCTCCGAGCTCCCTCCCTATCTGTCCATCAGAGCTCTGCCAGAGTGCTCTAAAAACACAAAACTTTTCTGTTGAAATTTCTTTAGAAACTTCTCACTTTCATAGCCTTTCTTTCCAACTTCAGGCTTCTTCCACAAGCCTCCCTACATGAACATCTGGCATACAAAACATTTTTTAGTTTCTCGATCGCATGTCTTTTGTATGTCTCTTTGCAACTGTCCAGAATACCCATAACTTTATTCTCTTTAAGACTAACGGTGGCACCATCTCTTCTGTAAGATCTGTCCTGAGACTCCCAGAGTTGAACTTTTTCTTTGCTCTGCCTCCTAGTGGGGCACAACTTTACAGCAGGTATATCACGTTGTAATTGAACAGGTTGTTTTCATGCCCTTTCTCTCCACTGGTCCGTGAACTCTGAGAGCCAGGACTCCTGCTTATTATTGTCCTTTTCTACTTCGTGAGCCCATGATCTGGCTTGGTTTATAACACATTGCTCTCTGTCAAGAGCTTGATGAGAGAATGACTGAATTTTTCCACACATTGTATACTTTTTGTCATGTTTTTATTTGAAGATTAGGCATTGCAGTTATTTATGATATTTCTTAATGAAGGTTAACTTGATTAAATCAGATTTGCTAATCAAACATTTTCCAGTGGCACAGAGATTAACAGGGCCTCCACCACAATGTTGAGGCAAAGTAGATATGTATCTATGTAAGCAGAGGCATTTTATTTAAATGCAAGGAGAAGTAATAGGTTAGAGAAAAGACCATTTATTTGACTTAAGAAATCAATATTAGAGCTTAGGTGCAATATATGGCTCTGTGTAGAGAAAACTGAAAAATTAATCTTGTTATAATTTTATTAAAAAGTCAACGTGGTTGAGTGGCCCCAGAACTGGTGCACTGTGCTGCCAAGATAACAGCCTTAGGAAGATACCAGTAAAAAATGGAAGCTATTAAAAGCAAACTGAGTTGATGAATTTTCCTCAATTTATAATGTAAAATTATGCTTTGTGTAGTGCTGTCTACATGATATCGGATTTTCCATTATTAGAAGATTTAAAAGCCACTTTGGACTAAAGGTTATTTACATTTCTAATTTCTCACATTATATGACGGGGCATAACTTTAAATAGTGGCCTCCCAAACATGTTTTTATAAAGGGACAATTGTTGGCTTTCTGATGAATCTTTCTTCTTTTACGTGTTTATTTTTTTCATGTGCTGTATTCTCTTTGGTTCCAACTAGCAGAAATACCCAACATTTGGAGAGTCTTTTCATCTGAGCTTCCAGCTGTTTACACGGACACACACACATGCAACAGGGGCACATTTAAAAGATAAGCTGTTTAACTTGATTACCTCTGTAAAGAATAAAATTAGAAAAAGAAAATTAAAAATTTTAAGAAAATAAAAATAAGCTTTTTATTGATATATAATGCACATACAAAAGAGTGCTTAAATTGTAAGTATTTTTATGAATGTCCACAGATGAAATAGACCTAATGTAATCAATCAGATAAAAAATTACAACATGTCCAGCGTCTGAGAAGCCCCTTCCTCTGCATCTTTAGTTTAGATATCACCTGAGGAAGAAAATCTTGATTCTGACTTCTATCTTCATAAACTAGTTTTTCTTATTTTAAACTTTTAAAAATAAAACCACATACTATGTTGCAACCTTTTATGCTTGATTTCTTTTACTGAAAGTTATTCTTCTATTTTTTTGACCATAACAATAGTTTGTTATTCTTATATAGCAGCATGGGACTCCATGTGTGACTGTACCCTACTTTGTGCAGTCCCCAGTTGTTTGAGTTTTGTGTTGTTTCCAGTTTGGGGCTTGAATGAGTAGTGCTACTATAAATGGTTTTTCTATTTTCCTTTAGTCAGCATGTGTATTTCTGTTGAATTGCTGGGCCACATGATTTGCATACTTCATCTTTAGTAGTTACTGACAGACACTGTTCCAAAGAGGTCATGCTAGTTCACACTCCTGAAAGCCATGTATGAAAATTCAAGTTGCTGCATAGCCTCACCAACACTCATTCTAGTCAGTTAAAAGAAAAATTTAGCCATTCTAGCAGATGAGTAGTGGCATCTCACCGTGGTTTTAATTTCCATTTCCTGTTGAATAATGATAATTTGAATACTTTTTCATATATCTTTTGGCCATTCCGAGGTGCTTTTTAGTAAAGCTCTTATTCAAGCCTCATGTCCATTTTTCTGTTGTATTGTCTGCCTTTTTCATATTGATTTGTAAGAGTTATTTGTGATTCCTTTATTGAATACATGTATCAAAAATATCTTTTCCCATTCTGTGGCTTGTCTTATCACTTGCTGAATGACTTTTTTGTGTAGGACAGAAGTCCAGAAGTCTTTAATCTTAACAAAGTATAATTTATTAACTTTTCCTTTAGGATTAGTGTTTTTCCTAGGTTTTCTTCTGGAAGCTTGTTTTCCTTTTTTTTTTTTAAGTGCTATGACTCGGATATAAACTTATTTTACCTTCTACTTTTAAAGCTACAATCTCTCTGAAATTGGCTTTTATGCATGGTGTGAAGTAGGGATCAAGATTAGTTTTTCTCCATGTGAATATCTAGTTGATGCTGTACAATTTGTTGAAAATGCCACAATACTCCCTCTGCATTGTGGTGTCACCTTTGTCTTAACTTAACGTATTTATCTATATGTGAATCTGTTTCTGTTCTCTCTATACTGGTCCCTTGGTCTGTTGTCTATCTTTGTGCTGCACTGCCTTAATTATTTTAGCTTTATCATCCTTATGTCTTGATACCAGGTGGTATAAATCCTTCAGCATATTCAGTTCTTCTTTAAGATTTCCTTCTTTATTCTAGGTCCTTTTTATTTCATATACATTTTAGAATCAACTTCCTAATTTCCCAGTTTCCCCCAAAACACTTGCTGTGATTATGATTGGGACTAAATTAAATATATACGTCAATCTTTAAAATATTGAGCATTAATGCCCTTTCTGTATCTGTCAAAATGATTTTTTATTATTTTTGTAATGTGAATTACATTGATTTTTGGGATATCAAACTAACCTTGCATTTCTGGAATGAATTGGCTGTGATATTTTATTTTTTTGATACCTGACTGATGTACCATTTAGACCTGGAGTTTTTGTTATGTGATAGTTTTAATTTCAGGTTTGACTTAGCCTATATTAAGTTGAGGAGTGCACTGAATGCCTATCACTTTCACATCATTGTAAAAAAATTTTTAAATAAAATCATTTTAAGTTGGGGATGTACTATGCAGCCATGTGCTGCATAACAATCTTTTAGTTAATGATCACATATATGGCAGTGGCCCAATAAGATTACAATGGAGATAAAAAATTTCTATTGCCTAGTGATGTTGTAGCCATCATAGTGTCATAGCACAATGCATTAGTCATGTGTTTGTGGTGACACTGGTGTAAACAATAAACAAATTTATTGTGCTGCCAGTCGTATAAAAGCACAAATAATTAAGAATAGTACATAATACTTGATAATTATAATAGATAACTCTACTTGTTTATTTACTATGCTATATTTTTATTGTTAATTTAGACTGTATTCCTATTTATAAAAAAAGTTATAGGTAGAACAGTCTCAGGTAGGTGTTTCAGGAAGTATCCAAAAGAGGGCATTGTTATCGTAGAAGGTGACAACTCCAGTTGCAGTATTGCCCCTGAAGACCTTCCAGTGGGACAGTGATGTTGATGATCCAGCCCTTGTGTAGGCTTAGGCTAATGTGTGTGTTTGTGTCTTAGTTTTTAACAAAAAGTTTCAAAAATTAAACAAAATTTAAATAGAAAAAGCTTATAGAATAGGAATATAAATAAAATATATTTTTGTACAGCTGTACAATGTGTGCTTTGTTACAAAGAGTCAAAGTTAAAAAATTAAAAAGTTTATAACAAAGTTACAGTAAGCTAAGGTTAATTTATGATTGAAGAAATAAGTTATTTTAATAAATTTAGTGTAGCCTGAGTATACATCATTTATAAAGTCTACCATAGTGTACAGTAATGTCCTAGGACTTTACCTTCACTCTCTGCTGACCCACTGACTCACCCAGAGCAACTTCCGGTTCTGCAAGCTCCATTCATTGTAAATGCTCTATATAGATAACCATTTTAAATCTTTTACACCATGGTTTTTTTTTTTTCTGTACTTTTTCTATGTTTAGAAGCACAAGTAGTTACCATTGTGTTATAGTTGCCTACAGTACTCAGTATAGTAGCATGCTGTATAGGTTTGTAGTGTAGGAGCAATAGGCTATATCACATACCCTAGGTGTGTAATAAGCTATTCCATCTAGGTTTGTGTAAGTGCACTCTATGATATTGACACAACAATGAAATCGTCTAACAATGCATTTCTCAGATCGGATCCCTGTTAAATGATCCATGACTGTATTTACATTTTTTCCAGCATCAGTTTTGATACATTATGTTTGTAAAGTTCATTTCGCATAAATTTTAAAATGTGTGTAAAGGTATTCCTTATATCTTCTTTTAAAAGAAAATGTCTGTAGGATCTATAGTAATGTGCTATTTTTATTCTCACATTTGTATTTTATGCTTTCTTTTTTTATAATCAGTTTAGCTTTTGACTTAGATTTTTCTCTATTATACATTTGTTTTATTTTGCATTTAATGTCTTATATTTATTTACTTTCTTCAGCTTTCTTTGAGTTTGACTTATTCTTTTTCTATCTTCTGGAAATGGATAGAGCATCAATCTTTAGCCCTTGTTTTTTTCCTAATATTACTTTTAAGCCCATGACTTTCCCTCTTATCACAGCTTTAGCTATATCCAATATGTTTTGATTTGTCTTATTTTCATTATTTATGTAAAATGTTCTGAAATTTCCCATGTCATTTTTTCTTTGACCCAGGGTTATTTAGAATGGCCTTACTTAACTTCAAACCAGCTTGATATTTTCTGGTGTTCCTTTTGTTGTTGATTTCCAGCTTAATTCCACTGTGGTGAGAGAACATAAATAATTTTAGTCTCTTTGTATTGTTGAGACTTGTATTATGGCTCGGCATAGGGTGAAATTTGGTAACAATTCCAGAGGTACTTGAGGAATGTTTTTGTGTTATCACTGCTGAGTGCTGTGTCAGTGTATTTGTCAATTAGGTCAGATTTCTTTGATTTTGTACTTCGGTTTTGAGACGGCTCCAGGCTCATCCTCCCCTCACCATCCTCTTTCTACCTTTTTGCTCATTAAATCTCTTTGCCCTCTTGCTTGCTTTTACCAGAGCGTCCTCTTTTGATCTAGCTTCTTTTTGATCCATACATGTTTTCACATGATTTCATTTGGTTGTCTTCCCCTTAAAATTCTGGTTTCAGTCATTGCCTCTTTTCCCTTTTGTTCTGTAGCTTTGCTCAGCAGGTCAGCGTGGTCTTCTTTGTGTCTATTAGACCTTATTTGTTAAAGGAGCCTATCAGATAGCTCCATCAGCAGGCATTCATTAGCACATGTTATGGGATTTTTGAAATACCTGACATTGTTCACTCAAGGGGCTTGTGAGCTGGCTGGAAATTATAGGATAGTTAAATATACAGATTTAATAGTAGCACAAGGAAGTATATAATATGAACTCTATGTGTGTCGTAGGGTAGAAGAAGGTGCAGTCACTTGGGCTGGAATGGCTTTGTAGGGAACTTGGTATTTGGTCTGAAATCAAAAGATGGGAAATAGGGAATTTGCAGAATAAAAATTCAGCGACAGGAAAACTTAACTACTTTGTGTTTGTATTTCATAAATTACTTTGGATGGAGAGGACGACATGAGTGCACAAAGTAGTAGTGGCCTGGTCCATAGAGGTAGGCTGGGACTAGGTCATAAAGAGCCTGAAATGCCAAGCTATTATATTTAGACATCGTTCTGCAGCTACAGAGGCAAGGCATTGGAGATGATGAATATGTGCACAGAGATTTGATGTGGTGAATGTAACATTTTTGGGAAAATTATCTGATGGTTATATACAGAATATAATTGGAAGGAGTTCAGTAAAATCCTGAAAAAATTATGTGATTTGAGATAATGTGCATAGAAAGATTATAACAGATGAATACAGAGTCTTAGGAGAAGGGAGTTGATTCACTTAATAATGCTTAAGAAATACAGCCTAGGTTTTTAAGAGACCAGCAGTGCTGTGGATAGAAATAGAGACATAGGGAGGCAGAGCAGAATTCAGACATAGATGTCAGAATGTGCCCAAGACCAGATAGCTGAAGCCACACTGCAGAGGTGAAGTTTAGCTTAGGCATACTCTGCAACTGAAAAGAGCACAGGTGTCAGGAGGTGTCAAGATGGTGGATGGAAGGGTTCTCTGGGATGGAAAGATCCCAGCATTCTCTCTAAGATAGCAGAATTTCAGGAGGTTTGTGCGGACTTAGTGCTAGCCATACCAGCTGTGGAAGCCAATGTAACCTAACATTGCTGTCCAAACTTATAATGTCTAAAGTAACAGACCAAAATCGATTGACAATAATAATAGCACTATTAAGGAAAAGCACAACAAGCTCTCAAACCACAAGTGAAATTCATCTGTGCCATTTGGGGTTCACTGTTAAAAGAATAAGCTATTCTTCATGTATCCTCCTGTTTTGAAGGTTTCCCTGAAACCGTCCAGTTTTGCCTCAACCAAGGTGATTTGCTAGGAAACAGGAGAGAATTCTAAACTCCAATTAGCCAGTGCTATTGGAGATTAATAACACTTTAGACCTGCTGGAAGCGACTTCTCATCTAAGCTTCTTCATACTGTGTCATAGCAACAATTTACAAATTTTAATAATAGATGTCCTGTTTGAGAAATTGCCTTTCCTTGTGCTATGGGAGGTTTTATGATTAGACTATACCTCTTTCCTTGCAGTTGTTTTCAAGGCATTCATGTTACCATTTTTGCTTATCAGTAATGGTTCAAAAATTTTCTAACACAGAGCAATTAATATCTGTCAGTAGAAATAAATTACATTTTTCATCGCTTGTGACACACTCTCAAATGCTGTTTGAAAGTGCCATAATTATGCATCATCATGCTATGTAATTTTGGTGCCTGGGGTAGGAGTGCTTTAGGGGTATGATTTATATTTTCTGTTTTTTTTTTTTTTTTCCCCTGAATTAATAGGGTAGGTGTAAGGATTAGGATATAAGTTGGAAAATGATACTTTGCAGAATAGTTTGTATTATTTCTGTTCTTCTAAAGCAGTCTGTCTTTTAGAATTGTTCATATATTTTATATATATATTTGTGTATGCAGATTGTGTATATTATAATGTTACCACCAGTAACTTTTGCCTTATAGCACTAGAAGGGACAACATGCTTTTAGAAATTGAATGCATAGAATATATGAATGTTCTGAACATATTTTTCATTGCCATAAAGAAGAAGTGGATAATATTTGCAAAATTTTTACCTCTGTAGGATCCTTGTCATTTAAGTACAGCAGGCCCACCCTAGTGCTCTGTCTTAGCTGTGATTACTGGCCACAGATGAGGGCCTATGACAGACAGAGCACCCAGGGCACCTTCTGCTTATTTTTGGCCCCATTCTCTTCTCCTTTGGCCATGCAACCTGGTGTTGACAGTTGATTTTAGCCTGGTGCTTTTAGGTTACCGATTTGTACTCACCTCTGGCTTAATAGATTCCAACTTGCCTGGAGGCTCTTGCCAGTTGTCTTCTACCACTCACTGCTGACCTCTGACTCAGTCCAGTGAGAGATGATGAGAAGGGTCAGAGGATGGGGGAGGGAGGCTGCCAGAACCAGGGTAAAAAATAAAAAAGGACTTCAACCTACTAATTAAACCTCTCAAATTGCAATTGTGCTTAAAGCGCATACTGCTGTCATCAGTGGCTACTTGATGAGCCCACGACTATGTTCAGTCATTGCTACCTGGTAGCCATTCTTAAAGTGAGCAATATATTTCGTTCTATTAGACTGTAATCAGCCATTCCCTTCTGAAACAGTGAAGAAGAGCTTTAACTTTAAATTTACAACTCAAATAATATTGCTACTTCAATATGGCTATTATAAAGAGGAATGGAGTCAGGGAGGGACCACACTCACTCCACAAGTCTTTGTAGAATATCTACTATCCCCAAACAAAGTGCTAAGGGTATGATATTCCTGAGAAATGCAGTTAGGAGATGTGGTTTTCAAAATAATGCACAATGATTACAATTAAATCTGTCTTTACTCCCCATCTCTTAATGTTTTTATTTTTTAATTTTATACTTTTAGTTGGATTTATTTAGGTTTAGATAAAATACACATAAGAGTATAGGAGATAGAAACCTAAAATATGGGAATTTTGTGCAACCAATGCATCTTTGCCTTATCTTGAAACTTCTGAAATTCTCAAAGGCTACATTACTGTATATCATAACAGCACAGCTGTGAGCAAAGCTGGGGCTTTTCTATTTTAAAATGTTAGAAAGTGTATTGAATTTTTCAATTGAATTTAAAAAAGGTGTCAGAGAATAGAGACTTGTCTTCTTACATGGGACTCAAACTATCAGATCCCCAAATAGAATTTTAGCAATTAATGCTAGTTAAATGGGTTTCAGCAAGTCAAACCTATCTCCACAGAGCTATGATTGTAGTATATTTTTAATCATGGAAGCATTGAAAACAATCAGCTCACATTAACTTTTAAAATAGAATTATAAAGCAGAGCCTTTCACTCTGCTAATTCCTTTGTTTAGGGAGTCATCAGGTATTAAGTGAGTCACTTTAGAATGAGTGGCTTATTGTAAGAGTTTTAATACATTAAATAAGAATAACAGAAATCAAAGTAGAAAGAACCTTGGAAATTATGGTCACCTCACTTGACACTTGGTATTTCATTTAGAAAACAAATACCTAAAAGTATTAAATACAAAAAAGAAACTAAAGCTGCTCACTGGATGGGGCATTGGTAATTGGTAGTTATGGTTGTAAAGGAATAAGGGCATTAGGTTAATTGGCATAATGTGAAAACAGATGCTTTATATTTTCAAACATCTTATTAGTGATTCCCTATTGAGCTCCCTTTTTAATTTAATATTTATGCAGGAGTTCATATTTTGAAAATGTTTATAGTCGTTTTAATTTGTTGTGTCTTTTATATGAGGTAGGTCAGTGCATTTTTTCATATGGGTAAGTCATCATTTAATAGATGGAGTACCTGTTATGTAGTAAACAGATGTTTCTGCTCTTGAGGGAATTACAAATTAAATTTACCTCTTAGTATCTTACTATTCCAAAAGGTCTTACCTTTGCTTAATCACATATATCCTGCCAGCAAAACTGGTTTTCAGAAAATTGTGTCCCAAAATAATGCTAATAGTTACCATTGATTAAGGACATCCTATGTGCCAGTCAGTATACTGAGTTCTTTGTGCATGTTGTATAATTTAATTTTCATAACAGTGCCATGAAGCAGCTACTATCTCAGTTTTACAGATAAGGAATCGGGGCTTGAAGAGGTTCAGACCATGTACGTTGTATGTGAAGTTCTAGAGCTGGTAAGTGAAGAAGTTAATGTTTGAAACACCTGCTGCCCTGCCCTGCACTGTACAGTGTCCTGTGGTAACAATGGTGGCTACATTTGTTGAGCAGCTGCCTGGTGGTGGTGGTCTACCAAGAACTTCACAGCATATTTTCCTTTACTACCCACAACAATTTTAGGTATTTTATTCCAATCTACAGATGCAGAAACTGAGCTGAAGAGCAGTTAAAGAACATTAGAACATTCTTTTTATTTATTAATTTTTAAAAATATTTTTGAGACAGAGTTTTGCTCTTGTTGCCCAGGCTGGAGTGTAATGAGACAGTCTCGGCTCACTGCAACGTCTGCCTCCCAAGTTCAAGTGATTCTCCTGCCTCAGCCTCCTGAGAAGCTGGAATTACAGGTACCCGCCACCACACCCAGCTAATTTTTGCATTTTTAGTAGAGACAGGGTTTCACCATGTTGGCCAGGCTGATCTCGAACTCCTGACCTCAGGTGATCCACCCGCCTCGGCCTCCCAAAGTGCTGGAATTACAGGCGTGAGCCACCGCATCCGGCCAAGAACATTTTTAAGAGTACACAGCTATGAAGAAACGTAGTTTCAAAATAGAGTGCTCTGCCTCCATAGTCTGTTGATGTACCTATATTCCAAACTGCTCCCCTTTCAACATGTTTTCATGTGCGTGATAAGGATATATAACCAATCTGAATTGAAAGGAGCTCAGCACATATCGGTGAGTGACTGAATGGTGTTTTATTCAGAAAGTTTGTTTGGAATATTTCTTTTTCTCAATATGTTCTTCCCTTCTTAGCCTACCCCATCTTCAGTGTACTCCATCTCTAGATGACTAGGGCCCTCAAACTGTTTCTTGTTCCTTACCCTTCCAATACAATTACATGTTGAAAAGGCTACAGTAAGTTCAATTGCACTAAGTTCCAAACAATAATGTCTTTTAATTCTTCCCTAAGTTATGAGTATTTGCTGTGATTTTATATATATACATACATATATTCAAGAAAACAAGGTCTTGCTCTATCACTGAGGCTGGAGTGCAGTAGCACGATCATGGCTCAGTCCCCAGATGCTTAAATCAAACTGTCTTAACTGATACACTGCAACCTCAACACTCTGGGCTCAAGCAATCCTTTGCTTGGATAACGTTAGTGGAATTCCAAGTGGTGGGTACTGGCTGGAGATTTTCCTGTGGTCTTTGGGGATTCCTCAAAACATAGCAGTAGTTGACTCCCTTTACATATGTTAAGAGCAGCCTGAGTCTTAGCAAACTGCTTTACAGGATGTTTTCATCTCTTTTGGGGTTACCTTTTTCTATGGGTATACACTTCTGATTTTACAATGAAAATTAGTGAGAAAATGGGACTCATTTCACAACAGTTCTTCTTTACTTAGTTATATATGCTTCATGAAGCAAAACAAGAGGAAGCTTTTATGTGGATATTGGAAACACAAGAGTTAATTAAAACAACAACAACCCTCTGTCTTTCCCATTTACCAAGTTAAGATGTGTCATTATCTGGCCGGGCGCGGTGGCTCACGCCTGTAATCCCAGCACTTTGGGAGGCTGAGGTAGGTGGATCACCTGAGGTCAGGAGTTTGAGACCAACCTGGCCAACATGGTGAAACCCTGTCTCTACTAAAAATGCAAAAATTAGCTGGACATAGTGGCTGGCAACTATAATCCCAGCGACTAGAGGCCTGAGGCAGGAGAATCACTTGAACCTGGGAGGCAGTGGTTGCAGTGAGCCGAGATCATGCCACGAAACTCCAGCTTGGGTGACGGAGTGAGACTCCATCTCAAAAAAAAAAAAAAAAAAAAAAAAAAGACTTGTCATTATCTAAAACAGATCTTACAATGAGGTTCATTAAGTGAATACCACCTAAGATGACATATAATTTAAATGGATTGGGGAATTTATTTTATTTTCTCTAAAATTTTACCACTAAAGATCTTGTCATTTGGAATAATAGACATTTTTTAAAAATAAAAATAACCCTTGAAGAGTAAACATAGTATATCATTTCATGATTTGTACCTATCTTCTGGAAAAATATTCAGCTTGCTTTCTTAGAATTTGGCTTGATGGGATTTGATTTATTTATTTTTATTTTTATTTTTTTACCTCTATTGTCTGTTGCTTTTTGGTGATTTCCTTAAATCTATCCTCCAGGCTGGGCGTGGTGGCTTATACCTGTAATCCCTTGAACGCAGGAGGTGCAGGTTGCAGTGTGCCACTGCACTCCAGCCTGGGCAACAGTGAGGCTCTGTCTCAAAAAAAAAAAAAAATAAAAATAAATTTTAAAAAATCTATCCTACCAGATCACTAATAAATATTCTCTTCAGCTGGGATTAGCTATTTCATCAGTCCATTTGGTATTTAGTCCTTCCATTGAATTTTTAATTTCAATGACAGTATTTTTCATTTCTATAGTTCTGGTAGACACTTTTTCAAATTTGCCAGTTTTTGTTTACACTGTTGGTTGCTTTCAGTATTGTTTCTGTTTTCTTTGATCTCTCTAATCATTTTAATGCACTTTTTAGTATCTCTTTTAAAATTGTTCTTTCTACTGTTCTCTAAATGTTAATTCTCTTTGTTGTGTCTACACATCATATGTAAATTTAATCTTCAACTGGAAGTCTTATTTGTTTTGCTAAGACAGTCTTGTGTGTCTAGGATAAGGAAACATCCCTTCAGAGTATTTTTCATTTGCTTCAGGCGAGGCCATGGAAACTTTCCTGGCTTGGGACCAGTTTTATGGTTAATGTCTTAGCTGGAGTTTTCTTGACCACTTGACTAGTATAAACAGATCTTACAGCCTTTCTCATAGTACATGGTTGAAGCTTTGATTTCTCAAAGACTCCAGAGAGATGCCAAGTTTTCTTGCTACTTTCTGGTCTAGTGGACAACTGGCATTTTTCAGACATCTGGAACCCCTGGAATGGTCCCAGTTTTATGCTGGGATCTGGGTTCCAACACTCCACTTGTGGACCTTAAAATCCTAGCTCCCAGCCCCTTGAACCTAAGTTTCTGTCCATTTCCCCTTGAAGCACTGAGATTGCCCTTTCTTTTGAGCTCAGCTATGAATGAAACTTTTTGAGATGCAGTCTGCCTCTGTCACTGAGGCTGGAGTGCAGTAGCATGATCTCAGCTCACTGCAGCCTCCATCTCCCGGGTTCAAGTGATTCTCATGCCTCAGCCACCTGAGTAGCTGGGATTACAGGAGCAGCCACTGCACCCAGCTAATTTTTGTATTTTTAGTAGAGTCAGGGTTTCACCATGTTGGTCAGGCTTGTCTTGAACTCCTGGCCTTGAGTGATCTGTCCACCTCGGCCTCCCAATGTGCTGGGATTACAGATGTGAGTCAACATGCCCAGCCAAATAAAACTTTTGAGTTCACATTTTGTTTGCATTTCTGGGTATTTGTACCTGGAGAGGGTCTGTGTCACCTCAGTCCATTATGCTACTTTACATTTCAGCTACATAAGATTTGCATTGATGGATTTTGTCAGAGTTTTCACGTGGAGGAAAGAATGTTGTGGAATACAGACCACTGCCAGGGAAAGTCAGGCTTGGGCACCCTGGGGGAGCTGACAGGCTCTGGGGGAGGGAGACAAAGGGCAGTGGCCTTTAAGGTGGGGAATGGAGAGGAAAAGTAGGAGAAAGCACAGAGAGCAGGTCTGGGAGGTGGCGGAGACCAACTGCATGCTCTTACCCAAGGGTGATTCTGCCCTTGCCCTCCAGATGCAGAATTTGTTTTTCTCACTGAACATGGTGACATTTACCCAGCCAGATCAAACGAAGGAGAGTCTTGGGCCCCAGAGGCAGCTGTGTGAGCTTCCTTCATGGTTGAAAGGTCAGGGTGATTTCTACTCATCTCAGGTAATTTTGCAGTGGGTACGTTTTCTGCCCTTTTCCCACCATCCCTGATTTATTTAGAAACGAATCACATACTTTCTTGAAGGAAAATCCTTTGATTAGGCTTCTTGGTTCCACATCATTTTATAGTCATATTTTCATTTGAACTGTTAGAAGCAAACCCGGAAGATCACTATTATCTTAACTTTCCGTTAGTAATGTTAGGAGCAGAAGTAGATTTTTAAGTATTAGTCGCTGCATAGTCTATTTATTTTGAAGTCTTCTGGATTTTACCTTCTAGATTGAGAATTTTCTGTTTATGGCAACTGTTTGCTTCTAACACAGAAACTGCTGGTCTGTTTAGAGATCTTTTGGGTGGGAGTGTGTATGTTGGTTAGGAGGTGAGTAATCTTTAGCTGAATGCTGCTTAACAAACCTTATTAATGTGCATTGAAGATTTAAGTTCTGAAATGAAAAACAGGCATTGGGACTAGCAGGA
This sequence comes from Chlorocebus sabaeus, assembly GCF_047675955.1. Classification (NCBI taxonomy): domain Eukaryota; kingdom Metazoa; phylum Chordata; class Mammalia; order Primates; family Cercopithecidae; genus Chlorocebus; species Chlorocebus sabaeus. The sequence goes on along the minus strand of NC_132920.1, from coordinate 24,187,190 downwards.
AATATTAACCAAAATCATGAAGCAGATCAGATGGTAAGAAGACATAATGTAGACCCTCATGTTTGTTCATCTCTCTCACTCTCTCTTTTCCCTGTTCACTCAACCCGCATTCCCATTCCTGTGGTTTGGGGTTGCCTCTGTCTGCTTATCTAATCCTGAAGGCCAGAACCACACTTAGTTCAGAGTATGGGGATCCTGCCCCATAGGCTTTCCAAAGCTTGGCACAATCAGCCATGTAGCCAGGGACAATTTAATTCAACTTGTGAGAACAGGTCATGTCTGGGCCTTCCTTCCAAACTAGCCCCTCAGCTCCATATAAGCTGCCATCCTGAAGCAACAGATAAGAGGGGTTTTGTTATTCTATTATAAATGATAACCATAATAATAATAATAACAATAGCCAACACGCATAAGATGGCAGGTGTTATTCCGAGCATTTTAAACACATTAAATCCTTGAGTCCTAATGACCCCATGAGGTAAGACTCTTTTTAGCCTCATCTTCCAAATAAGGCACAGACAGATGTGGTAATTTACCCAGAATCACACGGCTAGCAGGTGGCAGAGCCCGGATTAAACGTGCTCTGTCTGACTGTCCAGAGGTGTGCAGCCTCATGTCCAGCCTAGCTTTGGCGTCCAACCCATGTGGGGGTAAGACTCTGTTACCTGCAGCTCAGGGGTTTCCTGTATCTTTGCCTTTTCCAGACAACGTGCTTGTAAGCCCAGGGTTTCAGCTCTGATCACCATTTTGTTTCTCTGTTCTGCTTTTGATTACTGAGAGGTTTAGTTTGTTTGAGTCTGGCAATGTCCTTTAAATTTTTCTCTTTTGTTTTGTGTCTCACTGCTGTGTTTGGACAGAGGAGATACCTCAGAGGGTGGACTCCCAAGCTGTCTTGACTGGCAGTCTCCAGTGCCTTCTCAGGGGAATATATTCCTTCCTTTTCCCGTTTGTTCATGTGTTCATGTCTTCTTTTCTTCTTCTTCGTTTTTTTTTTTTTTGAGATGAGATCTTGCTCTGTCGCCTGGGCTGGAGCATACTGGCATGATCGTGGCTCACTGTAACTTTTGCTTCTTGGTTTCAAGCGATTCTCCTGCCTCAGCCTCCTGAGTAGCTGGGATTACAGGTGCGTGCTATCACGCCCGGCTAATTTTTGTATTTGTAGCAGAGATGGAGTTTTGCTATGCTGGCCAGACTGTTCTCGAACTCCTGACCTGAAGTGATCCGCCTGTCTTGGCCTCCCAGGGTGCTGGAATTACAGGCGTGAGCCACCGTGCCCAACCATCTTTCTTCCTGTCTTCATTCAGCGTTTATTGACTACCCGCCTATACCTGTGCTCTGTGACGGGTGGACAAAGCACAGTCTGTCCTCGGGAAGCTCACAGTCTCCTGTGAAGAATTAGATATGGACATCTGTGCTGTGGTAAACACTCTCAAAAAGGCTGGAGGTGGGTGGGCTGGGAGGACACGGAGAGGTTGGGGGAAGACTTCACAGAGAAGGTGACAGTGTAGTGAATTTTCTCAATGGCGCCTTCATGGTAGACAGAGGAAAGATGTTTCAGGCAGGAAAGCTGCATGCGCCTAGGCTGGAGGCATGAGCAGGCATGGTGAGTGGAGGGCTGGCCAGTCAGTGCAGGCGATGGGCTGAAATGACACGAGGCTGTCAAAGGGGGCCAAACATAGAGCTCAAAGGGCCCTGGTGACCTGTCTAGGGAGGTTGGATCTTACTTCCTAGATAATGCAGGTGCCACTAAATAGTAACAAACAATTAATTTACTATTTGGATGATTTATTATTACTACTTTTTGAGAGAGGGTCTTACTCTGTCACCTAGAGTGGAGTACAGTGGTGCAATCACAGCTCATGGCAGCCTCAACCTCCTGGCTCAAGTGATTCTCCTGCCTCTGCCTCCCAAGTAGCTGGGACTACAGGCATGCAACACCACACCAGGCTAATGTTTTAAAAACAATTATGTAGAGATGGGGTCTTACTATGTTGCCCAGGATGGTCTCAAATTCCTGGGCTCAAGTGATCCTTCCACCTCAGCCTCCCAAAGTGCTGGAATTATAGGCATGAGCCACAACACCTGGCCTGATTTCTTTTTGAGAAAATTGTATTTTCCATTTGAAAAGCCAGTAAAATATGAAGTATACTCATATATTCTACTGTCTTTGGGGAAAAACAATTAAAATATGGAAAGACATAAAGTAAACCATCACAGGTTTGAAGGACTTTGGGGAAGGTGGCTTATCTAAATAAGATCTTTTGAGATTACTCTCCAAATGCTTTGTGAGTCTTTAAAAACACTGCCAAAAGCCATTCAAATGTTCTCTCTAGTGAACTTTTCATGAATATGGAAAAATCGTGTTTTTTTTAACCTAGAGTTTTGTGTAGTTAGAGAATATTTTAGAAATGATCTTAAAATTCTAGAGGATATATATATATTTAAAAAATGAGTCACTGCTTATTTTTTCTTCAAATATTTTAATTTTTAGTTCTTTGTTAAAACCTTCCCATAACAATACTAGGAAAACGAGTGATTGGACCTTTTACTGTGGCATGCAAAAGAGACCTAATCTTGAAACACAGTCATGTTTTAGGAGTGCATGATTATGTGAAATATATTTGTGTGAAATGTCCTGTGCTCCTGGAGGCGCCATGGAGAAAATGCTGCAATGTAGAAGTGTAAAACTCACCATTCTTTCTAGGCTTTTTCATCACAGTTTTGAAAATGCCTGTAGAGAACTACAGAGTAAAACACAAAGGCCATTGTTTTTCCTTTACATGTTTATCTAGGTTAATAGTACACTGCGCATAGCTGTAATGAAGCTCTATATCTAACCCCAGGTGACTGAAGGTCCTGGGCTTTATAAGCCAAAGGTAAAACTTCCGCCTGTACTCTGGCAGGGAATGACAAATTCTTGAATCCTACAACCAGCAAAAAATGACTTTACCCGAGGAAGCCTGTACAAATTACTTCCATTGTTCCTGGTTGCCTTGATATCAGTATCAGACACTGTGAACAGACATTCTGACTTTACACAAATAGTTGTGTACAGGCCAGGAGCCCATTATCTTGTTATAATATTCAATTTTCTTCTCATTCTTTTAATTGAAACACAGTTGCCCCCACTGCTTTGGGGCAGCAGAAGTGTTATGACAGGCTAAACTCTCAGCCATCTAAGGGATTGGTTCACTGTCTTACCCAGCTTTATCTGTTACTTCTCTGTGTGTGCTACCTCTTGTGTCTGACCACAGCATGATGCTACTGAACGTGTACTATCAATCCAGCCTGTGATGACAGAGCACCGATTAGCCCTTTTATATTACTTTGATTTTGAAATTGACTAGTCCCCTAGTCTGTAAATCATGTCTTCTAAAATGCCTAGTAATCAAAATAGTAACATTAATGATTTTCTACCACCTAGACCCATAAAGTAAATTAACTGGCCGTAATAGCTTTGAAAAGCAATATGGCTGAATAGACCTATTCTTACCTTGTTGACCAAATAGTTTTGTAATAGTCTACCAATTTCAATTTTAGTTTAAAAACACCATGGAAAAACTCTGCAGTTTAATTAGCAGGAGATGAATTGCATGATGCTTGTAATCAGAAAAACTGGAATAAATTCATGTTCATTTACTACTCCAACCTCTTCCTCCTTTCTGATGTACCTCTTTAAAGTTACCAAGGATTCAAGGATGATAATTATTTTTAGGGTAAATTAAGTAATCTAACAAATAATCAGGGCTGTTTTTCAGTTGGTACCTATTATAGAGTCAATAGCTACACTAGTTGTTTATGATTTTCTAATTGGTCAATCTCAGTGTTCATTGGTTCTAAAATATATTTACTTTTAACCTTACAGATAATGCTAGATATGAGTTTTATGTATATTTTAACTATATTACATTGCCTGCCTCCTTGTTGGCTCTTAGTTGAGCAAATGGAAACATATAATCTCTTTATCTTCGTACATCTCACACCAGCTTGGATTGGTGTGATATTTTCCAAGTTTTGTTTTACAGAATGTATGTTGTCTTCTAAGTGATTTTTGATATTGAAAAATGTAATTTACAGAATTGAAGAAAGAGTGTCAAAAAACCAGATCAAAGCCAGAGACCTCAAAAACTGGAATGAGGGACACAGACACCCACAAAATTCTTTTTGCATTATCCAGCTCTAATTCTTCTAGACCCTTGGCTTCACTCTCCTTTATTTATATAAACTTCCCTCATTTGAGAGGAACATAGCTGTAGCAGCTCCTGGATTATTTCCTTTTAGCCTGGGAACATGAGAATAAAGAGAACTTTTCCCTTTTAGCTTTAGGTTGAAAAAAATCACAGGAAAGGATTCTGATTGGTCCAGCTTAATATCATGTGCCCACCCCTGGACCTGATGTGGCAGGGAAATCATTCCTGATTAGCTGGGTCACATGCCTGCCTCAGTGTTACAGGGGCAGTGCTTGTTACCAGAAGAAAGACAATTGGCTTTGAGCCAGTCAGCTATCCCAGTTTGTGCCTATCACAGAGTGAATCAGACATATAAAGTAAAATGATGAGAGGCTCTGATCTAGGTCGTCCACCTTTTTTTTTAAAATTTATTTTATTTTTTTGTTATAATACTTTAAGTTCTAGGGTACATGTGCACAACGTGCAGGTTTGTTACATATGTATACATGTGCCATGTTGGTGTGCTGCACCCATTAACTCGTCATTTACATTAGGTATATCTCCTAATGCAATCCGTCCCCCCTCCCCCCTCCCCACTATAGGCCCCGGTGTGTGATGTTCCCCTTCCTGTGTCCAAATGATCTCATTGTTCAATTCCCACCTATGAGTGAGAACATGCGCTGTTTGGTTTTCTGTTCTTGTGATAGTTTGCTGAGAATGATGGTTTCCAGCTGCATCCATGTCCCTACAAAGGACACGAACTCATCCTTTTTTATGGCTGCATAGTATTCCATGGTGTATATGTGCCACATTTTCTTAATCCAGTCTGTCATTGATGGACATTTGGGTTGATTCCAAGTCTTTGCTATTGTGAATAGTGCCGCAATAAACATACGTGTGCATGTGTCTTTATAGCAGCATGATTTATAATCCTTTGGGTATATCCCCAGTAATGGGATGGCTGGGTCAAATGGTGTTTCTAGTTCTAGATCCTTGAGGAATCACCACACTGTTTTCCACAATGCTTGAACTAGTTTACATTCCCACCAACAGTGTAAAAGTGTTCCTATTTCTCCACATCCTCTCCAGCACCTGTTGTTTCCTGATTCTTTAATGATTGCCATTCTAACTGGTGTGAGATGGTATCTCATTGTGGTTTTGATTTGCGTTTCTCTGATGGCCAGTGATGACGAGCATTTTTTCATGTGTCTGTTGGCTGTATGCATGTCTTCTTTTGAGAAATGTCTGTTCATATCCCTTGCCCATTTTTTGATGGGGTTGTTTGTTTTTTTCTTGTAAATTTGTTTGAGTTCTTTGTAGGTTCTGGATATTAGCCCTTTGTCAGATGAGTAGATTGCAAAAATTTTCTCCCATTCTGTAGGTTGCTTGTTCACTCTCATGGTAGTTTCTTTTGCTGTGCACAAGCTCTTTAGTTTAAAGAGATCCCATTTGTCAATTTTGGCTTTTGTTGCCATTGCTTTTGGTGTTTTAGAGATGAAGTCCTTGCCCATGCCTATGTCCTGAATGGTATTACAAATGGGAGAAATTTCTCAATTCCTCTGCAAGAAGGATTTCTGGATCCCCCACTCCTAGTTATAGCCTAACCATAAAACTTTTGGGTGTTCAGGCCTGGTGTGGTGGCTCATGCCTGTAATCCCAGCACTTTGGGAGGCCAAGGCGGGTGGATCACCTGAGAACAGGGGTTCAAGACCAGCCTGGCCAATATGGTGAAACCCTGTCTTTACTAAAAACACAAAAATTAGCTCGTTGTGGTGGTGCACACCTGTAATTCTAGCTACTTGGAAGGCTGAAGTATGTTAATTGCTTGAACCCAGGAGGCGGAGGTTGCAGTGAGCCAAGATCATGCCACTGCACTCTAGCCTGGGCAACAGAGCAAGACTCCATCTCAAAAAGTAATAATGTGAGATGCCTGGAACCAAACACAAGTGTCCAAGATGTGGTTTGACTTGTGCAGGGATGATTTTACCCCAGGATCACACTCAGCGGTTTTAGAAGTGGAATTCTTTCTCTCTCTCTACCTTTCCTCTTTTCCTTTCCTCTTTTCCTTTCCTCCTTTCCTTCCCTTCCTTCCCTTCTTTCCTTCCCTCCTTCCTTCCCTCTTTCCTTCCTTCCTTCCTTCCTGCCTTCCTGCCTTCCCTCCCTTCCCTTCCCTTCCCTTCCCTTCCCTTCCCTTCCCTCCTTTCCCTTCCCTTCCCTTCCCTTCCCTCCCTTCCTTTCCTCCCTTCCCCTCCCTTCCCTTCCCTCTTTCTTTCCTCTTTCTTTCCTTTTCTCTTTCTTTCCTTTTCTTTCTCTTTTTACCTTTTCTTTCTTTTCTTTCTCTTTCTTTCTTTCTTTCTTTCTTTCTTTCTTTCTTTCTTTCTTTCTTTCTTTCTTTCTTTCTTTCTTTCTTTCTTTCTTTCCATTTTATTTTAGATTCAGGAGCACATGTGCAGGTTTATTACAGGGGTATATTGTGTTGATGCTATGGTTTGGGGTGCATCTGAACCATCACTTGGGTAGTGAGTATAGTACCCAATAGATAATTTTTCAACCCTTGCTCTCCTCTCTCCTTTTCTCCTCTTATAGTCCTCAGTGTCTGTTTTTCCCATCTTTATATCTATGCATACTCAATGTTCAGCTCCAGCTTATATATGAGCATAAGTGGTTTATGGTTTTCTGTTTCTGTATTAGTTTGCTTAGGATAATGGCTTCCAGCTGCATCCATGTTGCTGCAGGGGACATGATTTCATTCTTTTTTATGGCTGCATTGTATTCCAGGGGTTATATGTACTACATTTTCTTTATCCAATCCACCATTGATAGACACCTAGGTTGATTCCATGTCTTTACTATAGTGAATAGTCCTGTGATGAACATACAAGTACATATGTCTTTTTGATAGAAGGATTTATTTTCCTTTGGATATATACCCAGTAATGGGATTACTGGTTTGAATTATAGTTCTATTTTTAGTTCTTTGAGGAATCTCCCAGCTACTTTGCAAAGTTGCTGAAGTAATTTGCATTCCCACCAACAGCATATTTTTTTGCCACAGCTTCACAACATGTGTTATGTTTTGACTTTTGTTTTTGCAATTTATTTTGCATTTTTTAAGAGGTTCAAGGGTACATGGGCAGGTTTGTTATATAGGTAAACCAAGTGTCACAGGGGATTGGTATACAGATTATTTCATCACCTAGGTAGTAAGTGTAGTACCCAACAGGTATTTTTTTCTGATTCTTTCCCTCCTTCCACCCTCTGCTCTCAATTAGGGGCTGATTTTTTTACCTTTTCATAGTAACCATTTTGACTAGAGTGAGACAATTATCTTCACTGTGGTTTTGATGGCATTTCTCTAATGATTAGTGATGGGCATTTTTCATATGCGTATTGGCTGCTTATATAGTTTCTTTTGGTGAGTGTCTATTTATGTCCTTTGTCCATTTATTTATTTATTTATTTATTTTGAGTTGGAGTTTTGCTCTCGTAGCCCAGGCTGGGGTGCAATTGTGCAATCTTGGCTCACTGCAAGTGAACTCCACCTCCCAGGTTCAAGCAATTCTCATGCCTCAGCCTCCCAAGTAGCCAGATTACAGGTGCCTGCCACCATGCCCAGCTAATTTTTATATTTTTAATGGAAATGGGGTTTTACCATGTTGGGCAGGCTGGTCTTGAACTCCTGACCTCAGGTGATCCACCCACCTCGGCTTCCCAAAGTACTAGGATTACAGGTGTGAGCCACTGCACCTGGCCTTTTGTCCAGTTCTGAATGGGGTTGTTTGTTTTTCTTGTTGATTTAAGTTCCTTATAATTCTAGATGTTAGGCTTTCATTTGGTCGCATAGTTTGCAGATATTTTCTTCCATTCTGTAGCTTGTCTGTTTACTCTGTTGATAGTTTCTTTTGCTGTGCAGAAGCTCTTTAGTTTAATTAGGTCCTACTTGTCAAGTTTTGTTTATGTTTCAATTGCTTTTGAGGATTTAACCATAAATTCTTTGCCAAGGCCAACGTCCAGAATACTGTTTCCTAGGTCTTCTCCTAGGATTCTTGCAGTTTGAGATTTTACTTTTAAATCTTTAATCATTTTGGGTTAAAGCCAGCTTTCCAAGCACCATGTATTGAATTAGGGAGTTATTTCCCCATTGCTTATTTTTGCTGATTTTGTCAAAGATCAGATGGCTGTAGGTGTGCAGCTTTATTTTTGGGTTCTCTATCTGTTCCATTGGTCTTTGTGTCTGTTTTTGTACCAGTGCCATGCTGTTTGGGTTACTTTAGCCTTGTAGTATAGTTTGAAGTCCGGTAGTATGACACCTTCAGATTTTTTCTTTTTCTTAGGATTACTTTGGCTACTTGGGTTCCATTTTTGTTCCATATGAATTTCAGAATTTTTTCCCTAATTCTATGAAAAATGATGTCAGACAGAAATAGCATTGAGTCTGTAAATTGCTTTGGGCAGTATGACCATTTTGATGATATTGGCTCTTCCAATTCATGAGCATGGAATGTTTTTCCACTTGTGTCATCTATGATTTCTTTCAGCAGTGTAGTTCTCCTTGTAGAAATCTTTCACCTTCTTGGTTATATGTATTCTTAGGTGTTTTATTTTTGCGTATGGCTATCGTAAATGGGATTATGTTCTTGATTTGGCTCTCAGCTTGTACATTATTGGTGTGTAGAAATGCTACTGATTTTTGTACAGTGCTTTTGTATCTTGAAGCTTTACTGAAGTCATTTATCAGTTCTGGAGCCTTCTGGCAGAGTCTTTAGGGTTTTGTAGGTATAGAATCATGAAGTCAGCCAAGAGATAATTTTATTTCTTCTTCTCATATTTGGATGCCTTTTATTTCTTTCTCTTGCCTGATTGCTCTGTCTAGGATTTCCAATATGATGTTGAATAGAAATGGTGAGAGTGGGCAGGCTTGTCTTGTTCCATTTCTCAAGGGGAACACTTCCAACTTTTGCCTGTTCAGTATGATGTTGGCTTGTGGGTTTGTCATAAATGGCTCTTTTATTTTGAGGTAGGTTTCTTTGATGCCTAGTTTTTTGAGACTTTTATTATGAAGGGATATTGGATTTTAATCCAAAGCTTTTATTTATTGAGATGATCATAAGGTTTTTTCTTAATTCTGTTTATGTGGTACATCATATTTATTGATCTGTGTATGTTGAATCAAACTTGCATCCCAGGAATAAAGCCTACTTGATCATGGTGCATAAACCTTTTGATGTGCTGCTGGATTTGGTTTAATAGTATTTTGTTGAGAACTTTTGCATCTATGGAACCCTTTCCTTGAAGGAAATTTTATGCAAAGTCTACTTTGTATAATACATAAAAGAGGTTCTTTCCTGCTTGCAGGGAGTTTGCAGGACAAGGAATAAGGCCTATCTGTTCATGTCTTATCTTCCCCATTCACTGTGATGACTGCTGAAACATTTTGAGAGAACTCAGGGTTTTGGGGCCCCCCTCAATCTGAAGGATGTATTGTTAAAAATGTATTACACATCTTTATGAATAAAGTTCAAGTTTTCAGATGTAATATAGCTAAATTAAGTTTCCGTCCTACTAAAATTCTCATTTCCACATGACCAGCTGTCAAATCATATCTTCTTATCCCATAATGCAGAATTTTTCATGTTTTCCTATTGAATTTAATTTTGTTCCATATTTCAGTCTGTCAGGATCGTTCTGGGCCTTGATTTTGTTATTAAATATATATTATCATTTCTATCCTCCCATAATCTGGGCGTTTGGCAAGTGTGCTATCTGTGTGGTATCTAATTATTTTTATAAGCTTATTGAAATAAATAGGGGTCCGTGAGAGAGGCCCTTCTTAAAATTGACACTTGGACAGTGGTGTACTTTTTTTGGGGTCCAAAGACCTTGTACCCAACATCCCTGAAACTAAACTGTCTTCTGCTCTAAAACTGTCTATATTGCTTGATATCACTATCTACTTATGCCTGAAATCTAGGCACAATCTTGATGTTCCCTTTCCTTTTACTACATACTTGCAATTTTTCACTAAAATTTTACTTACTAAGTATTTGGAAATTGTTCTGATTTCCACCTCTCTACCACCGCCCTTGTTTAGATTCTCCTTTTTTTCTCCGCAGGCAGCAATAACCTCCTAAGAGGTGTCCTTTCTTCTCGTCTTTTCTGTTCTGCACTCATTCCCAGCGTTATCTGTCTAAACAAAATCTGACTGTGTGGTTCACATGCTGCAAACCCTCCATTGGCTTCCTGTTGCCCATGGGACAAAGCCCAGTATCTTCAACATTGCACTCAAGTTTATGTTCTGACTCTTTTGCGTCATCTTCCAGCGCTTCCTAAGCTGGGCTTGATCACTCATGACATTCAATGAATGGCTTGTAATTTCCTCTGTGCCTCATGTGATTTTTTTTTTTAATGGTCTCCTTTAAAATTCTCCTTCCTCATACAGCCAGTCAACTTCTTTTTGTCAAAGCTTACTTGTTTTTAAGAGTCAGCTTAGGTGTGACCTTTCCCTAGGATATTCCTTGAACCTTCTTCTATAGTTGGCCTCCTGCTTCCGTACAAGTCTGGCTTATTAGTGTTTATCTTTTGCCATTGTACATAGCTCTATCTGCATTTTACGCGCACCTCTCACAAGATGATGAGCTAGTTAAAGGGAGGGTCCACAGTTCACTCATTTTGGTATAATTTGCATTTAAGCTGGCATTTAGGAGATACTTGGTAAATGTTTGTTGAGTAAAATAATGATTTAATGAATTACTTAAATGCACATCATCATCACATTTCTCTAACTAAATTTCACCATCCTATATACAAAGATATGTAGACTAGTGAGTCTACTAGCCATTATGTTGAAATGCAAATATTCTATGTTTGATGTTTTCTTCATCTGTCAAACTAGCAATTATATAAATAAATTATTTTATCATCAAGAGCTTCTAACTGAACTTCTTTTTGGCTCCTTTCCATTACTGTGTTCTTTCCTAAATGCACACAGACAATTTTAAAAGGAGTGACTTTCTAATTAAACTGCCTCACTGGAGAACACTTTTACATGGCTATTTTTTTCCCAATAGCTTCAAACAATTAAACCTGGGTTAAAATAACATGAATTTATTGATAACTCACTGTGATATTTTAAGAAACGGCTTCTGACACTAAGCAATTTATAATCTCATTGGGAGATGAAGATATATATACAAAATAGGTAACATTAAAGTACATCAAGGGGTAAAGTATCAACAGGAATAGTACAGATGATAAGTGTATGGCATTTTGATGAAACAGTAGTGATTTAAGCAGATAAAAAGTAACCACACCACATAATATGGATGGACAGAGGCCACAGGTAAGAAGTATAGATTATTTATTTATAATCAAACAAACGTCCAAGAAACAGAGCCTCCTTTGATTTTGTGTTGAGCTATTTGTGAAGCCAGTAGGACTGTTCTGGAAATGAACATAACAGTATACCTAAACTTAAAAATTACATATTGTCTGGAATAGGGCAGACTATTTTATTAGAACTTTGTGATGAAGTCTGACGGCCATTGTCATCAAATAGGACACCTCACTTACAGAGTTTCTGTCCCCTTGAAAACATATTAAACATAGAAAACAAAGAACTGAGCATCGAGTTCTTTGGGAAAGCCATTGAGTGCTGCCCTAAATGGCCATTGTCTATCACGCTTCAGAAAAGGAAAGATGTTTTTACTCAGGTTGTTTTTTTTTTGCCAGGTTGCTCCTAGGAAGATATGGAAAGGAAAGTTGGCTAGCTTATCCTATGGCCAGAAGGAAGTACAACATGAAGCAAAAATTTTTTTTTCAAGAACCCCATTCATTCATTAATTCATTCGCTTACCTTTATCCATTATTTATTGAGCATTGACCCTCTGGAAGGTACTGTGTCAAGCTATAGCGAGTTCCATGTTCACTAAAGCAGTGTTATAAATTTGATTTCCCTTGTTCAACCCATCAAAATAATATTATGTCTATCAACCAGATGTAGCCTATTGTAAATTAAAGAGCATGGCCTGTGTAAGTGAGAAATACGGGTCTAGTCATGCCTTGGGCAAATTCAACAATTCTGTTCTCTATTGTAAAATGAAAGGGTTGAACATTTACTTTCTCAAGTCCTCTGAGGCTCTAAAATATAATGATCTAATTAATTTTGATGGCCTCCTGGCTTACACTTTAGTATTTGTGAGTTTGTTTAGTGCCTGAACATGCTGATTGAGTTGACTTTGCGAACTTGCAAGGAAGACAGAGTTCTGAAACACAGTGACAGCAGTGGGCTCATTTAAATGAGAGAATGTCCTTCTGTTTGTAGGGGATGTATAGATGTATAAACTTTCATTCCTTAGGTGTTTGAAAACTTAGTGAACTAGTATTCATTATGCTATAGTTAAAATATTTCTGTGCCTGGTTAATTAAGATGCGGTACTTTGATTTTATGGCATTTTATGTGAATAAATCTTTAAATACACTGCTTGAGTGCATGGATATTACTGATACTTCAGACATGGCATAACTGTATATCTTTTTATATCTATTATATTTGATTAAATTGCTGTATAAAGTTTACTCCATCAACAAAATTGAGCATTTTAGTTATATGTATGTGTGTGTGTGTGTGTGTGTGTGTGTGTATATGAAATTACTAAAGGCATGTAACAAATATCTCGAAGTCATTTTTGAAAGGGAGTATTTTAATGTGCTCAGTGAATAATTTCTCTCTGCCTGAGAGCTACTATTGTATCCTGGGAAATATTCAGAGGAGAAGATAAAATTATTTAGATTTGCAGTTTCTTGTCATGGGAGGTGAAGGCCTTTTTATTATTATTATTAATGTGATGGGAATAGTTCCATCACATCGTGTCTCTGCACAGCATCCTGAGAACAACCTTTTCATCACATAAATAATTACAGTTCTGTTTTTTTAATGCCTCCTGCCATTCCTTCCCTCCCCCTCTTCACCACTTTCCCTTTGAGAGAGGAGGATAGCACTCTCCCTTCAGATAAAGGTTTCCCAAGTATTGACAAAAGGCAGGCACATGGTGGTAGTGGTAGAGGATGGGGGAGGGGAGGGTTGTTCTTTGTCCCAACATGACCCAGGTCTGAGCTGGTGAGAAAGTATTGTGTCCAGAAACAGGTGTATGTTCTTTTAAGAGCAAATTTCTTATATGTAGAAATTGCAGTAATTTTTTCAGAAAAAGAGTCAGCTTCTGACCTGATACCTTTTCCTTCTTCATGCGTCTCCTGCAACCAGAGCGCCTGGCCTGGGTCTCAGAAAGCACATCCTGCATATAATGGTACCCAGGGCCTAGACGGGGCCAGAGTCTTCTTGGTGATGGGGGTGAGCAGGTCAGGCAAGATCTTTGCTCTCAGGGAGTGAACAGTCTCCTGAGGGAGGCACACAGCAAACCTGGACAAAGATGCAGAAATAAGGAAAGGTCTGACAGCAGCTATGCTGAGAAGGGAATGTGGGAGGAAATGGACCTGGTGCCCAGCACGTCTCTTCTCATCACTCCCATTTCTGCATTTGGAATTCTGCCTGAATGGAAGGCAGGTCACAGGGCAGACAAAGTAGGCATTCCATAAGCCCCCTTTTCTATGTGTTTTTGCCCCACAGTGATGACTTCTTCCAGTTTCTCTTAGGATTCTGCCTTGTGCCTTATTGTTATTGAGTGGAGCATGGCCTATGCAGACGCTTTGGTGATTTAAATGGACTGGGTGGAGTCTTAAGATAGCAAATGAAGATAGTAGTAGAAGAGAAGTTTTAGAAGGATCAGGAGCTAGTACTTTTGCATTTAAATGAATTTCAGGGCTAGTTCTTTTAGTGAAAAAGCTATAAATTCCTAATACCTAGTAATTTTTCTGTGTTTGCTCTACCTCAGGGCCTTTGCACTGGCATTCCCTGTGTCTGGAACAGTCTCCCCTCTGATATCCAATCCTCGAGGTTTTTTTTTTTTTTTTTTTTTTTTTGAGATAGGGTGTTGCTTTGTTGCCCAGACTGGAGTACAGTGGCATAATCCTAGTTCACTGCATCCTTGAACTCCTGGGCTCAAGCAATCCTTGCACCCCAGCCTATCAAGTAGCTGGGACCAGAGGTGTGTGCCACCACACTCAGCTAATTATATTTATCTTTTGTAGAGGCAGGGTCTCACTATATTGCCCAGGCTGGTCTTGAACTCCTGGACTCAAGTGATTCACTCAACTCAGCCTCCCAAAATGCTGGGATTATAGGCTTGAGTCACCACACGTGGCCCTTGAGTCTTTATTTAAGGGTTGTTTTCTTCAATTACTACTGTATTGAGAATTAGACCCTCTTCCTAGCACTTCATGGCACTTACATGATAATATTCCTGTTTCTTGTCTCTCTCCATTGGCCGCTTCCTCCCCAAATGTAAGTCATATGAGACCAGTGATTTTGGCTTGTTTTGTTCATTTCTGCATTCCCAGTGCTTAGAAAAGTGTCTTTAACACAGTAGGTTCTCAGTAAACATTGTTGAATTAACATAAATTTTTTTAAAACTTTATTTTTAGTGTTCCTAATAGTAAAATCCGTTAGAAAACTCTCGCAAGAGCTGTTTACTTTTGGGACTTAGAGGTTGGGAGAGGATTTCTGAACATGTTGTGATCCTGTCCTGGGAAGGACCATGTGGCCAAGAGCAGGCTGGGTGGATCAGAGGGAAGCCAGTGGCCAAACCGTGGGTCTCTCACAGGGGCAGTGGTGGGGCCAGTGGTGGGAGTTTGGGATAAGCACCCTCTGACTTCTACACTCCTGAGATCAGTCAGATCTAAGTGTGGACATGAAACTCATCCTTCCTGTTGTTTGGTGCTGAAGGAAGTGAGTATAAAATAATGTAAGCATGAAACATTTACAGTGTATCTCCATTTATGGGCTAAGTGAAGACAGGATCATAAGTGTTTATGATTTTTAAAAAGTCATATTAGAATTTGAGCATTCTGAAGGGGCAGCTCCCTCAGATGAAACCAGCTTTTCTATTTGACTAGCTAGTTTACTTTTACAATGTCTACCATGAAAATCTTTTGCACTTTTTTTTCCTGAAAGATTTCATGGGAATGTGGCAAGCAAAATAATGGCCCCCAAAGATTCACACTCAAACCAGGATCTGTGGATAAATGTTACATGGCAAGGGGGAATTAAGGTTGCTAATCAGCTGACCTTGGAATAGGGAGATGATCCTGAATTACTGTGGTGAGTCCAATGTAATCATAAGCTCCTTTCAATGTGAGACAGGGAGGTAGAAGGGTTAGAAGCAGAGAGATAATGTAAAAAAGACTCGACCGTGAGCCATGGCTGGCTTTAAGGATGGATGGGGGCCATGAGCCAAGGAGTGCAGATGGCTTCTACGACGTGAAAAGACAAGGACACAGATTCTTCCCTAGAGCCTCCAGAAGGAACATAGCCCTGCCAACACCTTGATTTTAGCCCAGTGAGGTGCACCTCAGACTCTGGCCTCCAGAACTGTTAAGACAATAAACGTGTGTTGTTGTAAGCCACCAAGTCTGTGGTAACTTATAACAGTAGCTGTAGGAAACCAATATCGAAAGAGCAAGGGGAGACCTGTCTATACATTTTCACAATGCATCTACTTAGCAGTGCTATGATTTCTGGTATTCTTTGGGGGAAAATTAACAGCCAAAAACAGAACCACAAAGCATTTTAGAAGTGTATGACTGTGAAATCTAGCAGCGGCCACAACAGAACTAGAACTACTAGACAACCAGCCCCCTCAAGAGATTATGACCTATGACTCCCACCTCTCCTCCACTGCCACCGTCTCCACTCTTAGTCACATCCTCTTCGTGGGCAGTGACCACGAGCTCACAAAACGAGGTTCATGATGGCAAGACCCAAGACATGAGTACTCCACCAGAGCCTGGGTTAAGGAAAGAAACAGGTAGGAAATATTCGAAGTTAGTACACAGTGCTGCTTTCAGGATTCTTCATTAGCAGATGTTTAAAAGTCACTGCTCTAAAATTACTTGGAAAAGCTTATAAATATGAATTTCCTGTAATTCACATTTTATCAGAACTCCTATCAGCTGTATCACAGCTTGAAAAATACCAAAGACACATTAGAAAAATCTTTCTGTTTAAAACTAGATTGATCCTACATTTACATGGCAAAAGAAGGCCATTACTCGGCAGGCAGTAAAAGCTTCATTTCAGAGAGCTTGCGAAAAAACTCAAAATAATTCACTTCTACCCAGGCCATTTGACAACTGTTAGACTTAACTTTACAAAATAAAATGAAATCCTACCACCTGCTGCTTCAAATCTCCAATTAATGCTGTAAAAAGTGCCTTCATTTAAAAAGCCAATGAGTAAATTTCTCCAAGCTGGGTGCAGACATTTCTACAAATTTACTGTAACCTTTTGCTCTTGTCTGCAGTAAGAGAGCCTTCCAGATTCCGAAAAGAAACCAGAGCTGATTTACACCTAATTGTTTAAGAGCTAAACTCTTTTTGTTCATTAGCTTCAGTTATTTAAGATACTGATAATTCACACCTCATCTGCTGCTACGTGTGTTTGGTAGAAATTGTGAAAGAAGATTATTGAAGCTTGCCAACATTCCACCTATGAATTAAAACAAGAGTAATTTTGCACAAACCACAGAAGAGAAGGAAGGAAGTGGCAGGCTTTTAAGATAGAACTAGCAAGTAGGAGAATCACCATCTTCTAGCAACTTGAAAGCAGTGGGAACGTTCAG
This sequence comes from Chlorocebus sabaeus, assembly GCF_047675955.1. Classification (NCBI taxonomy): domain Eukaryota; kingdom Metazoa; phylum Chordata; class Mammalia; order Primates; family Cercopithecidae; genus Chlorocebus; species Chlorocebus sabaeus. The sequence goes on along the minus strand of NC_132920.1, from coordinate 24,170,290 downwards.
GTCTTTAATCTCTTCCTTCCTATCCTGATAGGTTAATCAGAATGTTCTGAGAGGTAAGGCCCTGGACATCTTTGACCTGCCCCCTTCCGGTTACCAGATTAATCGGGGGACAGTCAGTTGTGAACATCAGTCAGGCAGGGTCAGCTGATAAATAGCACATGGTTGTTACTTGCTTCATGTGCTGCTAGCAAAACCAGCAGATGGATTCTGTCATTCCCAGCCAGTTAGCAGGTCAGGGGCTGGTGTGGAAAGAGTTGACGAAAATAATTTGGGGCTGTTGTGGTTGATTATTTCTAGGAGCATGGAATGCCTGGCAGATAGGACCTGTGGGCATGTCTATGGCCTTGCTTAGAACTATCCAGGGTCTCTGATTAACCCTCAAGGTGTTTCGCAATGTAGCTCTTTTGACTGGTCTGGCTTCGTCTCTCTCCTCGACCTTCATCTCAGAAGATGGGTTTCTTTAGTTAGGTTTCTTGATAATCCCTGCTTCTTCAGTGCTTTGTTCTTACTTCTAATTCCTACCTGGAATGTCCTGTTCTCCCATCTCTCTTTTCTACAGACCACATGGAAAAGCCCAGCAGGAGTACAGGTTCCCTGGGAAGACTTTATAATTTTCACCCTCTCTGATCTTAACCTTTCACATTTACTCACTGAATCACAAAACTGGCATCTCATCCAGAAGTTTATTCTCAAAAAGGTACCTCTGTTATTTAACACCTAATTAACTCAGTATATGACGCTATATTTTGTGGGTACTCTGCCATCTTCTCAAATGCCCTCCCTTTAGTTTTTGTCATACTCCTGTCTGCTGCTTTTCCATCTTTTTGTTACTTCTCAGTCTGAGAAGAAAGATCAACCCCCTTCTCTGCATATCTTTCGGTGTCGTGTTCTAAGACTTATATCACAAACACTTTCTCTTCAGTATCTCTACACTCCAAATCTCCCAGAACACCAGTCTGACATCCTGGCTGCCTCCCAAGTATGTGAACTGATGTCACAGGATTTTCAAACTTAAGAGATTTTAAATCAAATCCATTCTTTCTGGATCATTGTTAATGATGTCTTCCCTGTATATTCTACTCAGATGCTTAAGTGAGAAACCTTGGAGTCATCTTTTGGCTTGCGTTTCTTCCTTGCTACCTCCCACAGGATACTGTTCGGTCTATTTCCAACATAGCTGTGGAATCAGTTTCCACCTCTTGACTCTGCTGCCGTTAACCTAGATCATATTCTCTCTGCCCATGAGCATTCCTGCTTAAGGGGTTGTCTGCCTCCACTTTGGTTCTCCTCTAATTTATTCTTGACACTGTCACAAATTATTGTTCTGAAACACAGATAGGATCACAGTCCTATCATTCTTAGAAACTTTGGTGGTTTCTTGTTCACAAGAGTGGAGCCTCTCTTTTGCATGCAAGTCTTGCCATAGTCCGCTCTAGTTTTCACCCCTCATGCTCACATAGGGGATGGTCCAGCCATAGTAGTGACGACACTGAACTTGTGAAAGCCTTATAGGAGCCTGGTCAGATTTCAGCTTCTCTGGGAAATCTTCATTGAGCCCTTAGTCAGAAATAATCATTCTTTTCTTATGGTACTATTAGCACTTTGTACACATCTTTATTATGGCATTTATTATGTAAATTATTATGTATTATGAAGATGATCTATTTGAGGCCAGGGACTGTGTCTTTTGTTCATCTTTGTATCCAAAATGTTAGCACAATACCTGAATCTTGGAGATTTGAGGCATAGGTTTCTGTGGAAGTTTATGAATCAATGGATGTTTATTTCCAATTAATCAATGGATGTTTCCAATTAAAATATAAATCCACTGTGGGCAATTATTATTTTTTAGACTTCTTTTATCCTTATATAGTGCTGATCACACATATAGTAAGGAATAAACATTCGTTGATTGATTTTTGATAAGGATGTAAGCAAGCGAAAGTGGTAGGAGACAGGCTTGTAGGCTAAAATATGTAAATGTTTCACAATGGTGTGTAGTAGTGAATAATTGCTGTATTATATTTTGTTATAATATGCCGACTGTTTTTACTGTTCTGACATTAATGGAAGCATGTGATTTTTAAAACAAGAAATCAATTGCTATGGTTTTTTGGGAATAATTCATTTAGGCTGAATTAGGTAGTCAAATTAAAAAACAAAAAGTAGTTTTAGACCTGTCAAAGAGCTAGAGTCTCAGGACATTATATTTGTGTGTGTGTGTGTGTGTGTGTATGAAAACTTTCTAAGAGTTCTTTAAATGTAATATATAAAATATAAGTAAATAATAGGCTTGCCAACATTAGAAATTTCATACCACTTAAGTGAAGAGTTAAAACAATCTGACTGCCTGGTGTTGAGGACTGCTTAGGAAGGGGAGCTGGTTAGTATATTCAGCAAGGTTGACTGATGTGTAGTCACAGGCTAATATTCAGTTTTTAGTGTTCTTTTGTGAGCTTCCTATCCATCTTCATATCTATATTTAGTATGTATATGTAGATATGCACACATATTTGTGTGTGTGTATCAAGTTTAACTGCATGTTTTTCTGGTCAGGAGAAGATGTGTTTACTGCTTCTCCTAGATTGATTGCACCTGACAAATTGTTGAACATGTTGCAGGTGCTCAGGAGTTACTTACTGACCGCTTAATTATCATCGTATATCTAATTGAAATGGTATCTTTAGCTCCATTCTTGAAATTTAAAAAAAGCACCCAGAGTCCCACAGCAGTGATGCATTTTCACTTTTTTTTCTGGAACTTAGATCTAGCAACCATTTATAAAAATCTGGGTATGGGAGGGACCCCCAAATTGGAGGAGGAGACTTGGGAGTGGACTTAAACATCTTCATCCTCATTGCTCTTTATGCCAGCTGTTGCATGGCTCCAAAAGGAGTATTTCTAAAGCACCAATCTGATGGAAACATGTACCCACACGTTTATTATGTTCTAAATTGATTGCATTACTCTGTTAGATGCTAAGAATATAAAGATGAATAAGACGTGGTCCCTTCCTTTAAAACTTCGTCTTTAAGGCTCCTTTAAAGTAACATTTAGAATTTAAGTGAGTCAGGGCATTCACAGAGGAGTTAATCAATCCATATAGTCTGGGTGGTAAGTGCTGCCTATGAGAGAGGCAGATCCGGCATGCTGTGGGATCACCGAAGAGGGAGCTGGTAGCTGAGACCAGACTTGGGAGTCCAAGGTGGGCTTCCTGGAGAAAGGAATGCTTGAGGGTCACTGTGAGCTCATCTTCTGTAGTGGTTCCCTGTCATCCTTGGGCAACATTCCTGAGAGGGGGCTTACAAAGCCTTTTACCTTCTGGCTTCTGCCACCCCAGTTTCGAGCACCAGCGCACACCACACGTGTGTGTACATATACATGTGTGTACACACATTCACACACACGCTCACCAAGTGCATCGGTTAAAGAGCACTGAGCAGATCATATTAGGAATGACTAATGACTCCATTTTCATTACCTTCTGTAAAAGAATACCCTTGCTCTCTCTCATCGTTCAAGTCATGCTTCAACACATTGGAGTCATTTTTCAGTTCTCAACTTTCCAAGGAAAATGTGCTGGCAAAGGTTGACTTTGGTTAAATCCAATGTCTTTTTACAACTTCGTCTTATTTGACCTCTGTCCCATGAAAGTGGCGTTCTCAACACTTGGGTAATCTTAGATAAGTTACTTAAATGATCTTTGCCTCAATTTCCTCAGTTATAAAATTAGATAATAATAGTATTATTATCATAGAATACCTGGTACAAAGCAAACACTGTAAAGTGTTATTCTTTAGCTCTGATCATTCTCTTTTAAAAAGGTTCTTTCTTTCTCTTTCTTTCTTTCTTTCTTTCTTTCTTTCTTTCTTTCTTTCTTTCTTTCTTTCTCTTTCTCTTTTTCTCTCTCTCTCTTTTTCTTTCTCCCTTCCTTCCTTTTCTTTTCCTTCCTTTCCTATCTTCCTTCCTCCCTCCCTCCCTCCCTTCATTCTTTCCTTCCATGGGGTCTGACTCTGTCACCCAGGTTGGAGTGCAGTGGCACCATCTTGGCTCACTGCATCCCCTGCCTCCCAGGCTCAAGCAATCCTCCCACTTCAGCCTCCCAACTGGCTGAGACTACAGGCACACACCACCACACCTGGCTAATTTTTTGTGTTTTTGGTAAGAGAGGGGGTCTCACTGTGTTACCCAGGCTAATCTTAAACTCCTGAGCACAAGTGATCCTCCTCTTGGCCTCCCAAAGTGCTGGGATTACAGGTGTGAGCCACTGCACCCAACAAAAAGTTGTTTCTGTATTGGAACTTTGACAGCCATCTTTGATTTGCTTTCTATCTCTCTGTCTTCTCAGCCTCCTTCATAGACTCTAGTTTATTCTGCCTCCCCTTAAATGTTAAAGTGTCAGAGTTTGCTCCCTGACTTCTCAGGCTGACGCTGTGATCCATCCTCATGGCTCCACTGACTCCCACATTTCACCAGTACAGCTCAAATCCAAACTGCTTTCAGAGTAGTTTTTCTACAGTTCAAACCTCAGCACCTTTCTCCTCTGCTTAAAACCTTGCCAGGGGGGCTGGGTGCCATAGCTCACACCTGTAACCCAGTACTTTGGGAGGCCAAGGTGGGCAGATTGCTTGAGCCCAGGAGTTCAAAACCAGCCTGGGCAACATAGGGAGACCCCTGTCTCTACAAAAAATAAAGCAACAGACAAAGAAAAACCCCTGCCAGACACTCCCCTTTTCAGGACCAAACTTCTTTACTTGGTTGACAACTCTTCTTCCACCAACCCCACCCTGTAGGCCTTACCTCTCATGACCTCCTCTCCTTACTTTCATTGCTTCACACCCCAGGAACCCTTTGTAGTTCCTCACATGTGCCTCACCAAGTGCACAACCTATAACCTGCATGGCCTTGCTTATCCTGCTGTTTCTTTCACACCAGCTTTGTTATTCTCTCCTCTCACGTCTTCACCTTAGGTGTTTAACAGCTTTGTCCTCTGTATACCATTGTGCCCCAGGCAGATGTCTATTAGACCATGAGAACACAGTGTGCCCAGTTGCATACTTAGCCATTTCCTTGAAGAGCAGGGCTCTGATTCTTTGTATCTTTAAAGCCTAAGGAGCAGTGATAGTGGTTGGTACAGAGTTGGTGCTCAGAGAATGAACAGCTGAATGAATGAATGAATGAATGGATGGATGAATGGATGGATGGGTGAATGAATGAATGAATGAATGAATGAACTGATGAAAGTGTTTATAAATTGCAAAGCTGGATAGAGAGCCCATTCCCAGTGAACTCTGGTGATGCCAGTTTTACACCGCCTCTGACTGTCAGGGAGAAACTTTCCTGAATCTTCCTTTTTTTTTTTCTGTCTTAAGAGGTTTGGCGGGAATCTGTGCACCTGGTGGACATCTGCAGTTGATCCAGATTGTCACAATCCTCAGTGTTAAGTGAAAGATCAAGGATGAGGTCAAGGTCATTAAAAATAGCAACTCTCACTTTTATTTCCCATTGATGGGAAAGCTAAGCACATGAAGTTTAAGAACGGTTTGACCTCTTAAGCCCTTTCAAATATGTAGTGGTCATAGCCATCTGCTGTCTGCATCACTTGTGCTTTTCTTTGTAAGTACTATTTTGGTGGTTACACTGGCAAATGTGGCAACTGTTGTTAGCTGCAGATCCTCAGACACGTGATAATTTATAAAGAGAGTGGTTGGCATGATCCTTATCCAATGCCATTTATGGCTTATTTTGATAAGCTAAGAAATTCAGAGAGGTGAGGCAGATGTGCAGAAAAATTTACATGGATTGTTTACTTAATGTAGAATTTTCTTTTGGGAGTTATCTGTCATTTATGCATCCATTCAGTTATTCATTTGCCAGTGTGTTCCCCCTCCAACAATTCAAAGGCCTTTCCAAAGTTAAGATAAAATTGTCGCAACTTGTATGAGTCTCACAAAATAGATAACCAGGGAAAGTGAGAGAGTGTGCTTAATACACAAAATATGACTTTCTGGATGCCGTTTCAAGCAGGAACCACAAAGTGCTCTTCGTGTGTGCATAGAGTTTGCCTCGCTCGCTCGTGTACAGACATGCCAGCCTCTCCTACGTGTCCTTTGTGACCACACCATAAAATTGCACGTGGTTTCATCATCTAGTTTTAAAATGTGCAGCTTAAAATGTTCTTAAGAACAATGTGTGGTACATTTAAATGTAAAATTGGACTGTGTGAATATTCTTAGAATTGTATTCATAATGAAGTCAATTCAGGTAGGCACAGTTTCAATGATATTATGAGCTCCATCTTAATAGCTTTTTCCAAAAGTTTTCTGATAGAGGTTTGCCTTGTTCCATTTAAACCCAGCTGTGGAATTCATTATTGTGTGCTAAATTCATTTGGCCACTGACTTTCCGAAAAGGAGAAAATCAGGTTTTTTATACACACGTACCCATACAGGAGTATACACTTTAATCAGTCTTTTTTTCTTAAAAGTTCATCTATTTGCTGAAAAAGGAAATATACTGCTTAGAAAAGGAAAATATATTCAAATAAGCAAATATGTTTGAAAATAATAATGGCTTTAGTGATAATAGGACTTTATAACTTCGCCATTTAAATAGTTATTCAATTCTTGCTTGTTTTTATTTTGTGTTGTAGCATATTCTATTGCCTTATGAATACGCTATTGTTATAGCTGTAGCTCAACTTTTTAGTATATTCTTATTTTTAGCTTTCATTTTAATGAAAAATAATATACATAAGCTTTAGGAACATCTAAGGAAAACAGATGGCTTTTCTTTACCCTGAAATTAAACCTCTTGCTTTTAACTTTTGAACTAAGAATTAAAAAAAGTTATAGATGTTCTCATACTGTGTATTAGTGCATGTTATACCCATATCCCACATTAACATTTTTATTTCCACTGAGATTTCTGATATAATCAGGTATTAAACCTGTGGGTTATTTTGGCAATTATACCTTTTACGGAAGGATTCCAACAGCTAAACCCTAAGTTAGGAAAAAAGAATATAATTTGACTTCATCTGGAAAAAAAATTATCCTAAAAGGTGGTTGGAAGATTCAATAATAGTTTACAGTTTTTAAAGAAAAGCTCACAGGTAAAGTTCTTGACTGTTCATTCATAAGCAAAAAACTTGAAGCATTTTTCTTTCTCCAAAGTCTCTTCAGGGCTCACACTAGACGCAAACTCATCACACCTATGTCCTATGCCTGAGTTGCCTTTTGTAAATTGATGGCTCTCTGTTCTCTCCTGTTCCTCCAAAGTTTAATTTGTACACTGCCCTACAATTATGATTTATTTTAAAGAATATTCTCTAGTCTTTTTCTCTCACCTTTTCCCCAGATGAGCTCGAGGTTACTCACCCTCATTTGCCCACCCCCACTCCCTACCCAGATCTACTATTTCCATTTTTAACTTTTGAATTTGCTTCTTCTCATCCATGACTTCAGAAGCAGCCTAAAAATTCAAAGTAACATAGCTTTCCCCTATGACTCTTTAAACATTTGTTCAGATTTGGTCTAATTGGTGTACTTAGCAGTTGAGTGCCTTAGTAGTGGTGATGCTTCCTCCGAGGTTCTGTAGATAATGATGGGTGTAATAAAAGGCATCATGGAGGGAGAAGCTTGGGCCTTGGTCCTGGCTCAGCCACTTCCTGCCTATGCCACCTTAGGCATGTTATTTAAACTTCAAGTTCCTTATCCATAAAGTAGGCTAAAAATACCTACTTCACAGGGTAATTGTGAGGCAAGGACTTAGCACATAGTAGACATTCTGAAAACAAAAACAAACACAAAACTTGGTTGCTTTCCCTGTCCTAACTCCATACGGAGCACTGTATGTAACCTGACCATGTTGTGTGATGAGCTTTGGGGGAAGCGGATATGAAACAGTGTCATCTCCTCTCTGTAGCAACATCTAAATTGTCATGTGGTACTGTTAGGGTACAGAGAGTAAGTGTAAAAACTTCAGCGATGTGAAAGACTTCTGGGGAGGCGGCCATCACGTTGTGTCTTGAGGGAAAAATGTGGCCGTGAGGAGACTGTGTGAGTGGAGGTGCAGAGGTGAGAAGGAGCTCTGGGGTTAGAGAAGAGGAGGATGGGCAAGTGAGCAGACATCACGAGTCCCTTTGGGGTTGAGGGGTCTAGCTGCAGAGCTGTGGGATGTGTTGTTAAGGCTGAAGTGAGGCCAAATTCTGATGGTCTTAGAAGTTGGGCAGAGGAATTTAGATATGACATAGAACATAACAAGGAGCTAAAATTCAGGTAACCAAGGTGCCCTCTTAAGTGAATTATCCTTTAGGATGATGAAGAGAGAAGGTCTGTACCCCTTTTGTTTTTTCCAGTGTTGCTGATATGGCTTGGCTCTGTGTCCCCACCCAAATCTCCTCTCAAATTGTCATCCCCACGAGGTGACTGGATCATGGGGGCAGTTTCTGCATGCTGTTCTCGTGACAGTGAGGGAGTTCTAATGAGATCTGATCATTTAAAAGTGACAGTTTCCCCTGCGTGCGCTCTCACGCGCTCACTCTCTCTCTCGCTCCTGCCACTGTGTAAGATGTGACTTGCTTCCCCTTTGCTTTCTGCCATGATTGTAAGTTTTCTGAGGCCTCCCCAGCCATGTGGACCTCTGAGTAAATTAAACCTCTTTTCTTCTTTATAAATTACCTAGTCTCAGGTAGTTCTTTATAGCAGTGTGAAAACAGACTAATGTAGTCGTGAAGTGGTTTTTCAGCTTTCTGACTGTGACTCATAATATGATAAAAATTTATATCCTGATCTGGGATACCCACATATACTGTATTTGTTTCATGAAATAAAAATTTTGTGAAATGATAGTTACCCTTCCAGGGCTGACTGCATAATTTGTGGGGTGCAGAGCAAAATGAAGACATAGGACCTCATGTTCAAAAAGTAGGAAAGAATGCTGCTAAGCGTAGTTAAATATAGCTTTTTCCATTTCTTCTCCCCTTTTTGACCTGTCATGGTTTTGTTTTGTTGTTGTTGTTGTTAGTTTATTTGCTACTTACTGTCATTCTGAGTAAATAAATATTTAAAATTTCCATTAATACTAATTTTACTATTTTTATTGTGCAATGCCAATTTTAAGTGCAAAACATAAGAGCATGAAATCAATGAAATTACACAATTGGTATTTCTTACTTTGTACCTGCATATGCATTTTGTTCTTATTAGAAGAATGGAAATACTGTACAAAGCTAACTCAACTGTTTTTATTTTACTTCTTGATATGTATACATTCTACCAACCCTCTTTACCTTAGGCTTACTGTTGAGTAAGGACTGAAGAAAAGGAGCGATGGTTTGCCTTATATTTCACTTTCCTTCTATTTTGTCATTTTCAGTGTAAGTGGTTGGCCGATATAAGTAAGAAAGAAAGAAGAGGACAGAATTATCCTTGGTCATTTTTATTTCTTAGAATGCCATTGCTTCCTTTCCTCCTTGGAAGCAAGTTCTGGTTTTGAAAGAAAGTGTGGCCTCTAGGGGCTGTCAGCACCCTCTTACTCCTTCACCCTTTGTTCAGATGCTGACCTAACACGCTTGCTTGGTAACCACGAACATACATATTGCGCCCCTGTCTTCTCATGAGCCTGCTCCAGTTTTTCATTGAACTTCACTTACAAAGCACAAGTTCAAGGATAAAATGATTAAGTATTTCAAGGTGGTTGGTGATAATAGAGCATTAAATCAGTGGGTAGGACCCTTCAGAGCAGGGCCCTTGTGTGACTGCATAGGTCGTATACCCACACAGCCAACCCGGGTACTGCATTTGATTTTCTGTTGTCTTCTATTTTATTAAAAATAACCCCACTAGTTGCACCCCATTAAATTGATGTTACCATCTACTAATGGGTCATAGTTGGCAGTTTAGAAAACACTGGTAAATTAATGAAATGCATGGGCTCCTGTGTCAGGCAGCTACATTGGAGTCCTACTTCCACCACTTGCTGCCTGTGAACTTGAGAATATCTCCGTTTCTCATGTGTAAAATGCAGGTTCTAGTAATTACTTCATAAAGTTATTATGGCAACTAAATTATTAAATACATGTGATATGCTTAGAGCGGTGTTTATTATACAATAAACATCCTGTAAGTATTAATCATCATTATTATTAATTTATATCTTGCTGTAGGTAAATGTTGAAGAAAAAAATGTTTCTTGACTATATCAGCATTCCCACTTAACCTAAAACAGGTATTTCCTTAAGTTTACCAACATCTGTGTTTTCTTGTGTCTGGAAGTATATAAAATATAATAACCAAATGAAAGTTAATTCAACTGCACTTAATGCAATGGAAATATGTTAAAAATTATAGTTCAATAAGAAATTCATTGAAAGACTACTTTTATTGCTGTTCCTCCTCCCAGATTAAAACAAGTAGATAATTAGTATTTCATAATTATCAGTTAAGAATTCACTATGAAGACAAAATTTACTTGAGTGATTTTTTTTTTCTCGAGATATAGTCTCGCTCTATCGCCCAGGCTGGAGTGCAGTGGTGCGATCTCGGCTCACTGCGATCTCCGCCTCCCGGGTTCAGGCGATTCTCCTGCCTCAGCCTCCCTACTTGAGTAATATTTTAAATGTAACCATAGTCAACTGTCCAATACTAAAATTTGTGCCTTTGATAATATTTACATTTATATTATGAACAAAAATATGCTCTTTTAACCATGTCCTCATCTATTTTGCCAGAAAGTATTTTGTGTATTGTCAATATAAAGTATCTAATGCATGAAAAAAAAAAAAGAAAGAAAGAAGCAAGAATATCTGGAAGATATCATCTGTTGAACTTAAGAAGCCAGAATTATTCCTTTTCAAATGAAATTATTTGATGAACCCCAATCATAGGTTAAAATGCTTGAGAGGAATGTTTTCTATCTTTTCTTTTTTTCCCAAAGGTTATATTTTTATTTATTTTTAAAATAGGCTGGATGCAGTGGCTCAGCCCTATAATCCCAGCACTTTGGGAGGTTGAGGTACGCAGATTACTTGAGCCCAGGAGTTCAAGACCAGCCTGGGCAACGTAGGGAGACGTTGTCTCTACAAAAAGCAAAAGAAATTAGTCAGGTGTGATGAGGCATGCCTGTAGTCCCAGCTATTCAGGAGGCTGAGATGGGAGGATGGAGGCAGGAGGTCAAGACTGCAGTGAGCTATAACTGTGCTGCTGCGCTCAAGCCCTGGCGACAGAGTAAGACCCTGTACCAGGAAAAAAAAATAAAAGAAAATGGATAAAATGGTATGTATTTTATCTTCTGTAAAGTACAGCGTACATACATTGTTGTTATAGATTGAGAGCAAATCTACAAGTCATGACACGAAATGAAAAGAACACAGAATCTGGTGGATGCTCAATCAATATCTGTTGTTGGAGCAACCTTAATCCAAGTGAAAAAAATGCCGGCTGGTTTGTTTTGATCTATTTTGAATCTTCTTCCTTGATAATGTTATAATAAATAGTATGATTTTATGGCTCATTTGAATATTTCCTGTCGTTAATTGAAGCTACTGAGATCTCTTTTCCCATTGATTTGATATTTCATGTTTGATTCTCTCGAATTGGGCACTAAATTAACATAGTCATTTTATATCTGAGTATAAAAGTTGGGTTTGTGTCAGTTGCTGATATATGGGCATATTTGTGTTAGGTCATCATCTTAAAATGGAGTCCAATAGAATTGCTTAAATGGGCTTATCTTAGGCTATTTAAATACAATTTGGAACATGATAGATATTGCAGGAAAATGTATCTTATGGAAAATTTGTTTTTATCTGCCTTTTATTGGCAGCAGTTCCTTGAATTGCAGACTTTATGCATAGTCAAAACAGATATGCTAAACTGAGTACATTATAACTTCTATTTTATGTTAAGATGGAAGATTAACCACCAATTAAAGTTATTATATCTTGAGCAAGGTATCGACTCTGATAAAAATTTATCATCCCCTTCAAACATTACTATGGAGCAGATATAAACACCTTAAATGCTAAGATTCAAGAGATCTCACTTTGACTGTTTAAAGCAAGTCGAAGCATACTCATCTGTAAAATGCTAAAACAGTTAAATTGAAAACACCCTCACTCAGATTTAATGAGCAATTCAGGCATATTACCTGTGCCAATTAGATTAAGTGAAAAATAATCCAATCCCTTTATTCAGGATGACTGATTTGCACTGATTTGCACATTTACACCGTAAACCACTTTACCTTGAGTGAGAACCACAGTTTACAGAATCACTAGCACTTGTCTGAGAATTAGATTGGCTTTGAAAGTGGTTGATACTTGCTTTATACTTATAGTAAAACATATTATTTCTAGTAGTTGAATGTTGGAGCCTTGGATTATCAAAAATGTTTCTCAGCAATAACTGGGATTAATAACTTGAAAACACATATCTAGTCCATTTTGATTTTCATATTTGAGCTAGGTATCGAATCCTTTATATATTTGTATATAATTTGGAAATAAATATTTAGAGAATGATTTCAGTCTTCTATCTTAGGTTTATTAACTGAAGATTTTAGAAAATTTACAATCTTGATTTCTCTTTTGCTATTTAAGCTTCTTTGTATGAATTTTTAGGAAGCCTTCTGAAGCTCAGGAGTTTTTTATGTTTCTGTCTGAAATGATTGCTAATGATCATCGTCAATGGAATGTTTTCATTCAGGTGTGTAAGTAGAAGGTATCTTGTTGCCTGGATGTGTGCTGCTCTGCAGGTTTCTCACTTTCTTCTCTTTCCTCCCAGCCCCTGACCTCCTGCAATGGATTCCTATGTTGTAATTCGTTTTGGTATTTTAGCTAAGGTTCCAACTCTAATAAATATCTGCATAGCAAGAGTGATTGGTGTATTCATGAAGTACAATTCTAGTTACATTAATATTGTCAAATGAAGATGATCTCTATCAGTTTAACTTGGCCATGAGTGAATGGGAATTGTTTAAGTTTCTGCACAAATGTTTGCATTTCATGAGACATGCTTGTGCATTAGAGACAGAGGTTTAGCAAAAGCTTTATGGTGCTGACATCTGTGATAAAGGCAGGAGTCAGAAGAGATGGGATTTAATTCCCTTTCATCCCTGACTGTCTTGATGGCCTCAGGCCTCTGAGTTAGGTTGACAGGACTATGGTCTCTCTTTACTTCACAGCCAATCATCTTGAAAGAGTTGTCTGTACTGCTTGTCTTCACTACTTCACCTCTTTTTTATACCACACCCCAATGTAATCTGACTTTCATACTCTACTATAATTACTATTACTTAGATGACCAGATCAAGGGGATCCCAAATGGCAGGACACTTTAATACTGATTATTCCTTTGGCGTTGACTTCCACTTTCCCACATCTTCCTTGACAGCTTACTCTTTTTTTCCCCCCATGTTACCTTTTACTATTTCTTTTTCGATCTTTGTTTCTCTTCTGCCCATCCCTTATATGTTGTTTCCTATAACTCTGTCCCTAACTATTTTCTATTTTCATCCCAAGTTCTGAAACCCATGACTTTATCGATGGTGTTCTGACCATTCCCAAGTCTAGATCTTTATCTTGGAACTTTGTTCTAATTAACAGACTTATATTTCTAGCCCCACTTGCTGGACATTTCTATCAGTATGCTTAACAGAGGGCTGAAACCAATATATCAAAATCAGACCCCATCACCTCCTTTCTAACCACCCCCAACCCTTCCTTCTCTTGTCTGGTCAGTCTTGATGAATAGCACTGTTAACCATGTAGACAACCAAGCCATAACCCTGAGAGTCCTTCTTCAGCTCTTCTATTTCCGTCAACTCCCAAGTCCTGGCAGTCATGGAGTCCTGTCAGTACGAGTATTCAATGTCTCTTGTTGCATTCTGTTAATCCTTCCGGCATTGCCTTCGTCCAGGACCTGTGGTGTGCAGAGCAGTGCTGAGATCCCTCCAAACAGTGCTGCCCCCTCAGCCAGGACTGGTGCTGATGCAGACTCCTGTGCTTCAGAACGTCCTGACCCATCATGGCGTGCTTTGTTTCCCATTTCATTGCTTTGAAATCTCCTGGCTACCAGCCTCACTGATCTCCAATTTTAATATGTGTTGCCTTTGGTAGCTTCAATGTGACCTACGTTTCAGGTGTTTTTTTCTACAGTCTTGTCTGGTCTCACTCTGCTATGATATCTCCACCTCAGCAATATCAATCCTAGGTGGCTGTGGGTGATAATACTTTCCATGATCTCCCCCTCCACATAGCCTGTCATGAATCCTCACCTGCTTCTGTCCATGCAACTCTATTTCCAGGACGCTCCCTCAGCCCTGTTCACCCCACTCCATGTTTAAAGTCCCTTAGTTGCTCTTCATTATCTTCACGATCAAGTTCAAATTCTTGGTCACATCAGACAGCCTTATACCCTGCCACTCCTTAGCCCTACAGCCTTGCTGCAGCCACACGGATCTGCCTGCAGTTCTTGGAATACAACCTGCAATGCCTCCAAGCCTTTGCATATGCTGATTTTTCTGTCCAGAATCTCTTCCTCTGCTCCTTAATGACTAACTTGTCTTGTTTTTTGATCTGTAGCTTCTGTCTCTCTCAGCCTTCATTGACTGTTCTCCTCTCCCCACTTTTTTCTTTCTTACTTTATGCACTATCTTAACAGCTTATGTAAGCTTGCATGCTATGCTTTTCATCGTGTGCATTGATTTTTCCATGTAACTTCCCCCGGTAGATAATGCGTATCCTGAGGTCAGTGCCTTGTTCATCTTTCTGTGGCTGGTGTCCAGCACATGTCTGAGCATGAGGAAGCTCAGTAAATGTTGCATAATAAGGAAGTAGTGAACACAGAATTTTAAAGGAATTTAAAACAGTACTATGTGTTTTCATTACAGGCAGATACTTCATTTGTTATGATGATAAATCTAGAGTATAGAAGTATGGCTAACTCTTCTGATACAAGGTCATTTGCAGGAAGTTGGACCAACCAGAATTAAGAACAGAAATTGTGAATTTTAGGCCAAATAAGTAACTCCAAGTCACTGGGGTGGAAAAAGGAACAATTCAATTATTCTGATGAACTAAAACTAATTTGGAGTGTAATTTTTATAAGGATGCAAAATTAGAAATGAAGAATTAAAGCTATATATACTTGTTGGTTTAGGTAAACCTACTCAGAGGTACTTAATTATTTTCAGTCCCACTTATTGGATATAGACTTTAGAAATCATATCAAAATTTATATAGGTTAGGAAATAAGCGTGATTTATACATATTATAAATATGTGCTTTATTTGTCCTCTGAATAGTTCTGATTTTCATGAAAATCTGAAATATCTGTATCTAAAAATAATAAAATAGAAGTGTAGGAATAAGAACAAAATTACCTGTGATCTGGGAAATCAATGATAATAATCCTAGTTTTGCTTTCTGTCTACACTTAGAATATTTTGCTACACCTATTTAAAATTAAGGTTAAATAACTGGTGATGAAAATCAATTCTATGCAAATAGTTAATAGTCAAATGTATACATCAATTGCATAACAGATGAGATTTAATACCCTGAAATGGGAGTTGGAGAATAGAAAGAAGCCAGATATTTCAAACTGCAGTTAAGAAAATTTAGCCCACATAAATGTGTGGATAAAATTATTTTTATGTAATATTAAAAATTGCCAAAGAAAAATATGACTTGCGCTATTCTTGTTTCTGTAAAGCGTTTCCATTTGAGCTGATGGGACATAATAAGACATGTGGAGAAGATTAGTGATTAAAAAACATTTGGACATTTGGGTTGTATTACTGTGCTCAATTAGAGTCACTCAGAACATCAGCTCTCATTTGATTAGTTTTTCAATCTTCCTTATGATTTTTTTATATTTAATTCAGAAAGGTGGTGCAAAGAGGGATGAAAAGGGGGATATTATGTAAGTTGTGACAGTGATCCCAGGAGAGTTGGCTAACACCCTTTCATAAGGAAGTGTTATCACATGTGAACCTGCTCTTCCTCTCTACCTCATTACTTGCTAAGCTTCATATAGACCCTATCCTACTGGGTCGCCCTTCTGGAAATGTTTTCTTTAATTTTCAACAAGATGCTGTGATGACAACAATCTGTATCTGTAAAAAGTTGTATAAAAATTCAATATATTTCACATGTGAGTGTAGTGCACATTAACACTAAGCTAATGAAAATTATTTTTATATCACCTTCTTGCCAGTTTTAATTTTAATTCTGCCTCTGGTGACTGAGGTGACACATAAAGAGTATTGCCTTATAAATAGATTGACTTTTTTTATTCTTAGGATATTATTTTATATATTCAATGTCATAAACTCCTTCTTCCCCACATTTTTTTTTTTTTTGCCAGTGCCATGCTGGTTTTAATGAGCTACTTTAAAAAATTAACACTTCATTTTAAAATTCATTCCACATTGTTATTATTATAGGTAGTCTTAGTGATAAATCATAGTGAAAGAGCTTCTAGTTAACAGATACCTAAGATTTTTATATTATCTTTATATTTAATGATTATATATATCATTATGATTTCTTCTTATTCATCCTCATAAATCTCAATCAGTTTCAAACACTAAACATATTCAAATACGGATTACAATACCATTTAAGAATAATTTTTAGTAATTTTGGTGAGAAAGCAAGAATGGTAGGCATAAATTCTGATTATCTTTAACTACTTGAAAGTATCATTAATTATTTGGTAACTTTTAAAATTTGAGAATATTAAAAAATTGTAATATTGTTAAACTGAAGTACTGATAAATTGAAACAAGGAAATGCTTTCATTTCAGCTGTCCTAGTTGCAGAAAAGCTAAAAAAACCACACAAGCATTTATTTCCTGTTTCAGGATGGGAAGCAGATTCCTATTTATTATGAACAATACAGTGATGACATGACTTCCCTACCTCAGCAGCTCTGCTTTCATTTTGAAAGCAATAAAATTCATAAGGGATAAGTGAAAAATAATTGAGGAGCATTTTTATTTTTACTAGAGTGTTTGTTATGGCTTTACTGTGTAATATACACTAAAATGTCTGTTCACGTTCAAAGAAAAAAGATGAGAGCTGAATTTAGGTGTAGTGTGCATTCAAGCATTGAATTTGATCCTTCACTTAGTAATTGAATGAGAGCAGTATTATGTATCAAATTTATCCTTGCTTTTTAGTTTGTTAGCAAATGGCTTTTGCTACAAAGGTTTTTAGGGAAGGGTAAGACTTAAAAAAATAGAATTCCTTTCCTCTGGAAGATGCGTGGGTGTCTGGGATTGGTGGTAGTGTTTTGCACCTTGCAGGAGAATGAGTAAGAGAAGTATTAACACTTAGGGAAAGAAAACAAAAGGCAGCAGGCTCAAAGGAGGGTTTTCTGACCACTGTCTTTTTAGCAGGAGGAGCAGAGGGTATCTGAAGGCCTATTTTTACCCAGCAGGTATCTACAGGCCTCAGAAAGCGGATCTGTGGTGACCACTGCAGATACTCTCTCCAGAACAGTGGTTCCCAACATTTCTGGCACCAGGGACCAGTTTCATGGAAGACAGTTTATTCAGGGGTGTGGGGGGATGGTTCCAGGATGAAACTGCTCTACCTTAGATCATGAGGCATTAGTTAGACTCTCATAAGGAGTGTGTAACCTAGATCCCTCGCATGTGCAGTTCACAATAGGGTTCGTGCTCCTATGAGAATCTAATGCTGCTGCTCCTCTGATGGGAGGGTGGAGCTCAGGTGGCAGTTCTTGCTCACCTGCCGCTCACCTCCTGCTGTACAGCCCAGTTCCTAACAGGCCACAGAGCACTTCCAGTCCGTGCCCCTGGGAGTTAGGGACCCCTGCTCTAGCACATAATTTCTGGACACATGTTGTATCATTTTCCTATGGCTGTTGTGACAAATCACCACAAACATGGTTCCTTAAAACAACACCGATTTATTATCTTATAGTTCTGCAGGTTAGAATTCCAAAATGGGCCTTACTGGGTTAAAATCAAGCTGTCGTCAGGGCTGTGTTCCTTCTGGAGGCTCTAGGCAAGAATTCATATCCATGGTTTTTCCAGTTTCTATGGGCTGCCTGCATTCCTTGGCTTGTGGCCTTTCCATCTTCAAAGCCAGCAATGGCAGCTCAAGTCTTGTTTGCATTTTATCAGTCCCACTCTGGGCCTCCTTCCTCTTTTTCACTCCCAAGGACCCTTGCGATTATACTGAGTTCACATGAATAACCCAGGATTCTCTTCCCATCTCAAGGTCAGCTGCTTAGCAACCTTAATTCTATCTGCAACCGTAATTCCTCTTTGCCATGTCATGTAACATGCTCACAGTTTTTTAGGAGCAGAATGTGGACATCTTTGCGGGGTTGGGGTGGATATTATTCTACCTACCACTAGTAACATAATTTGTTGATCCCTGTGTAGGTTGTACCTCAGTCTGTCTTCTTTCTCTTCAGTTCCCTTTGTTCCCCTCTCTACTCTCCATCCAAATTCTATACGGCCAAGTGTGGCCAGATTGGGGCAAAACCCTTGAAGAACATGAAGAATTAATGCACTGGGCTAGTGGCTAAGTTGTTGGCTCCTTACATTCTACTTCAATACAGCAAATATGTTTCAGTGCACACTCTTCCTTCTTTCAGCAAATACCTTCTGAGTGTCTTCTATGTGCCGAGCACTACTAAGTGCTGGGGATGGAACAGTGAAAAATGGACAAACTGCCTGATGTCTTGGAGCTTGCACTTGGGTGGAAACTGACAAACACAGTAAGTGCAAGGCAGGGAATTAAACCAGGGCACTATGAATGAATGAGTGGCTACTGGAATTGTAACAAGGAGGGTTTCCTGAGATCTGACTGACAGTATGAAAATGGAGAAAGAACTTTTTAGGCAGAGACTCTGTGAAGAACAAAGTCATGAGGTAGGAAAGAGTTTTCTAGTGAGGAACAGAATGAAGGTCAGTGGAACTTAAGTTTAATGTGCAAGGAAAAAGATACAAAATGCAGTTTGAGGAGGAGTTAAGTGCCAGATCACATCTCTGTAAGCCATGGTAAGGAACTTGGATTCCATATGTGATGGAACAATGTTGGAGAGTTTCTAAGCTGTGGAATTAATTAAACACTTTTAAAATAATCTATTAAGAGCACTTGGCTATTGTATGGAGGATGATTATGAGATAGCAAGAGTGGAAGAAAAGGGACACTAGTTTGTAAGCTGTTGTAATAGCCTATCCAACAGATGATGATGATGAGACCAAGTTGGGAGTGGAGATAGAAATAAATGAATTTATTTGAGATACATTTTAAAAGGAGATTGAATTGAGAAGACTTGACAATGGAATGGATATAGAAACTGAGGTAAGGAAGGAAATAAAGATAATTCCGAGATTTGGGGATTGAGAAGTGGTGCCATTTCCTGGGTTGGGGAATCTGGGGGATGAGCAGTTTAGGGTGGGGAACCAGAGTTCTGTTTTGACCATGTTAAGGTCAAGGTGCCTATTGGACATCCAAGGTGAAGTGTCAGGTTAGGCAGTTAGATAGATATGTATGTTTTGGGGATCTATAAAGAGGTTGAGGTGGAAGATACTTATTAGAGAGTCATTAGCACATTGATGGTATTCAAATGAGATTAATCTAGAAAGTGTGTAGATAGATAGAGAAGCTGATCCATGATGCAGCTCTGAGGTGGGCCAATACTTAGAAGTTGAACAGAGGAGGATGAATTGGCCAAGGAGACTGAGGAGAAGCTTCTGGTAAAACCTGGAGAGTGAATGAAGACACACACACACACACACACACACACACACACACACCCACCCACATACACACCCTGAGATCGGCTACATTAAAAGCTGCTGAAAGATCAAGTAAATGAGATAATAAGTATTGTCATAATGACGGCCATTGATAATTTTGACAAGAATAATCTCTTTGGGGTGCTGTTATAGAAGATGGATTAGAAAGAGCTGGGGGAAAGTGGGGGGGGGGTGAGGACAAGACCACCACTCCAGACAGCATTCCAAGATGATGTGCCATGCCATTATTACTTTCCCCAGGAGCCCAGTTTTTCTACCTAAACTTACTTTTATATGATACGCAGGCATTCTGTTCTTATACTTGCTGTGTACAATTAGCTTTAGAGGAAGCAAAA
Organism: Chlorocebus sabaeus; assembly: GCF_047675955.1. Lineage (NCBI taxonomy): Eukaryota > Metazoa > Chordata > Mammalia > Primates > Cercopithecidae > Chlorocebus > Chlorocebus sabaeus. The sequence goes on along the minus strand of NC_132920.1, from coordinate 24,150,149 downwards.
TTGCTAAAACTCAAGACGTTTCATAAGCAGTTGAAAATTATACTAATGCTCAGTAAAAGGGGACTCAGAAGAACTCTTGAATGTGTGCAAAACTATTATTGGCACACCAAAAAGTTCACAGGTGGGCAGTGTGTGGCAAAAAGGATCCCTTAACCTGTTGACATTAGTATGAAGTAACACTAACTTCCTGTTTTTATGAAAATCCTAAGTGACACTAAAACTGCTTCTGTGTCTCACTGGGGACAAAACAGCTCAGCCGTAGGTGCCACTTACCCTTCATGAGTCGTGGTTAGAATAGCTGATGTTGCCGTAGCAATAACTAGACAACCATGGCACATAATAACGCTGTCATGGTCTAAATCCACAAATTTACTGTGCAAGTTTAAATTAGTAGTAATAAAGGGAATATGGTAAGGTTTTAAAATGCTCAAATAATGTTGCCCTTGATAACAAAGGTAATGCTTTTGCAAATTTCTCATGGAATCTATCCTTGCAAGCAGGTGTTTTAAATTTTCAATGTTTTATCTTTGACTTTGTCCATGAAATGTGTCTTCAGTTGCTTTTTACGATGGCATTGACAGAGGGGAAACATATTCTTATTATATATTTGGATTCTTTTCCATTGCAGTTTGGCCTTGTTGGCAATTCTTTGGTGTCAAATGATTTTAATTTTCTGATTTAAGGCCTAATTTACTTTTGAGTATTCACATTGGCCCACGGATCTTGGCCCTAAATGAAGTGTACATGCATACAGATTCTATTACAAATAATACTTGTAGACAATGCCAAACATTTGGTGTTTATATAATGCTTTGTATTGTTATTTCAGTTTAAAGAACATGTCAAAACCTGTTATGAAGCTGACATTGTGCTAGGCACAGGACGACAATTGTGGTCTATGCCTAAAGGAGCTTGTGGTCTAGCAGGGAAGGGGGCAGAATTGGTAAAATAAATTGATTAAATTAAGTGTGATCATGAATAAATGCAGTATGTGGGAGAAAAAAGTAGTGCAGGGAGGTTGGGTGTGGTGGCTCATGCCTGTAATCCCAGCACTTTGGGAGGTTAGACGGGTGTATCACCTGAGGTCAGAGTTCGAGACCAGCCTAACCAACACAGAGAAACTCTTGTCTCTACTGAAAATACAAAGTTAGCCAGGTGTGGTGGCGCATGCCTGTAATCCCAGCTACTCGGGAGGCTGAGGCAGTAGAATGGCGTGAACCTGGGAGGCAGAGCTTGCGGTGAGCTGAGATCGCGCCGCTCCACTCCAGTCTGGTCGACAAAGCCAGACTCTGTCTCAAACAAAAACAAAACAAAACAAAACAAACAAACAAACAAAAAAATAGTAGTGCTGTTGGTTCTGTTTGGTTGTGGGGTTACAGGATAAGATCAGAGGAGATTTTCATGAAGACACTGACAGTTGAGTAAGATTTGAGCCATAAGGCTCCCCATGGGCCGCCACCCAGGGACAGGATAGAAGTGGCAAACTAGACATGGAGGGCATAGGGTGAGACATGAAAAAGCATCACGGGTCTGTGACCTACAAGTTCTTTGATCCCAACTGCACATGGGCTGTGAATAAAATCACTCCATTTGATGAAAATGATGTAAATCAAGGTGAAATTGAGGGGATGTCAATGGAGTTGAAGAGTTGGGGTATTCAAGGCTGCAGAGTGGCTCATCACATGGTGCTGAAGTTACTCAGATGGTGACATACAGGGTTGGTCGTATTTCCTTTAAAATGAAGTAGAAGAAGCATTCAAAGAAGAGGTTGAGGATTCATTTGAATTAATTGTATCAAAATCAGGATGCCAGTATGCCCAGGAGATAATTTTGAAGGAGAATTTAATACTGAGCAGGGTGGGTGAGGACACATGGGCTGTAGGGGGCGCATAGAGCCCGAGGGGAATCAACGTGTGAGAAAGACATGAAATCAGGACTTGTCTTTTGTCTTATATTTAATAACTATTAACTGAGGACTTATTGTGTGCAGTGTACCATGCTTAATCTTGGAAAACAAACTCCTAAGATAGGAAAGGAGCTACAGGGTATGAATATGGAAGAGTGAATAGCTCATGTCTCTGTGATGGTCTCTCTCCATGAGATACTAAACCCTCAACAACAGCCCTTTCATATTTTCCAGAGTGACTATGTGCAGTAGATGTTAGTGCATATTTACCCATCAATCAGATGCCTAGTATCTATTCATTAAAAATTCCTATTTTGCATTATTCATGATTGTCCATTAATTAAAGCATGGTACCACAACATGCAGCTATTTATTATGTTTTCAAGTAACATTTAGTGGCATAAGAAATGCTCATGATATGGTTTTAAAGTAAGAAATGATTTTTAAAATTATATGTACAATAAAATCCCAGTTTTATGAGAGTGTGTGTGTGTGTGTGAGAGAGAGACAGAGAGAGATGAGAGAGAGAGAGATTGAGGGAGGGAAGGAAAGAATTGTCAAAATATTAGTGATGGCTGTCTCTGGGTCATGAGATGAAACATATTTATTTTTTCATCTTCCAAGTTTTCTAAAATGCATATAAACAATTTATCATAAAAAATACTATTTAAAATATTTTTTCTCTAAAAATTAATATTCTGCCTTTAATTTTATATAACATTTCTGGTAAAAATGATAATTCTAGTAGGCCTATCACAAAGGCCTTTCTAGCTGTTCTGCCTTTTTTTGATCACTGTTTATTCTTATAAATTCCTTTCTGATCTTCATTTCTTGCTCTGTGCTGTAAATGGCAGTGGCTTAAACATTTTGGTTCACTGATAAACACATCCTCCCCCCCACACCTGAGGCAACCATTTAAAAAAAGTATTTGTGTTCTCTCTTTGTGTCACTGTGCACAGCGTTGAGCTTTGCTGATTTGTCTCTTTGCTGTTTATATCCTTATGGTTGTCATTTTCCATTCCAGTGCCCTTTCAATTTTATTTTATTTGTTATTATCGATTGTATTCTCCTTTTCTGGTAAAATGCTTATTCTAAAACACATCTGCAAACCATTCATAGCTCTGCTTGGATACAGTTAAACATTTCATTGAATGTGAGTATTAAGACTATATTCCTTTGGCATCTATAGGCCTCTCTTTGTAGTCTCTTGGTAAGCAAGTGCAACATTTGGACACAAAATGTCATCCAAAAAGTCATGTGCATAGGTCATAACTGTAGTCTACTGAGTTTAGCATGTGACTATGATGGTTGTTTTTCAAGGTAATTTCAGAAGGTAGAAATGAATGTCAAACATACCTATTTTTCTTCACTCTTTTCCTCCTTTCCTCTTTCCTTCCTTCCTTCCTTTCCTTTATTCCTTCCTCTCCTTCATTCTTTCCTCACTGGGCTGTATATTTTCAGCTTCCATAATACTCTGCTTATCACCCTTCCTCATCATTCACCTTATTGGAGGTATGTTTATCTCTGTCTCCTCATTGGAAACAACTCGAGAGAACAGTCCACATCTCATTCATATTTTAGGCTGTCTCCTGGGTTCACATCATGCCTTGCATATAATTGGTCCTCAACAAGTGTAAAAATATACTTTACATTTAATTAAGAGTGACTTCATAGCTTTAGCAATACGAAAGATTATTATATAAAAATAGGTTAAATAATTATGCTCTGGGAAACAGGTTTCCATTAGAGAAATAGAGGGGATTTTAAGACAAAAGATAAAAATATATTTTCTAGACTGTAGGGGTCATCAAATATTGTAATAGATTACCAGGGAAGGAGGTAAAATCTCCATCCCTGGAGAGCCTTAAAAATTGGACAGAGAAAACCTCTGTGAGAATGGCCAAAGCACTAAACCTGTCTTGAGGCAAGTAGATAGACAGAATGACAAATGGTTCTGTGATTCTTTGATTACTTGGCCTGAAGAAGAGAAGGCTGAGGGGAGACATTAAAACTACTTCAAATATGGAAAACAGCTATTATGGCTTTCCAGAGGAAAGCAAGTTGAAGGAGCTTAACCTAAAGTCAGAGATTGAGTTTACATTTTATAGTTAAGGATTTAAAGTCAGAGGTTGTGAAAATCTTGTGGAAATCTGCAAAATAAATGATATTGATTTTTTGGTGAAATCTGGAAAGTCAACTCTATGACTCGGCTGCAGTAAAAACATTTTTTACAATACTCTGAATAGAAAGAATTATTCCAATGCATTATATTGAGTGCATAGCATTCTCTTGGGAAAGGTAAATTTCTAAAAGTAGTCTTTTAAAGCACCAAGCATTTTCACTGTTTTGTGGATAGGAGGGGAGAACTGCGATGATAGTTGTGAATTTCTTCTCATCTCAATGCCTATACAAAGGGCTATGTTAGTAAATCAGTAGCCAAAGGGTGAACAGGAGCTTCGACAGAGCTTTACCCTGCTGGGTCAGCCTTGTTTTGACCACTGAATGTTTTCTCAATGAAAATGTGGAACAACTGGGGGTGGCATGGTGGTGGTGGTGGGTGGGGTGGGGGGCACAAAAATACTATCAACTAAAAAGGGAACCCAAGTATCTATTAAAAATAAGTATTTGATTGTCATTTCATCATTCAGCCACACGATGTCACAATTGGATTTTGATTTTTCACTGTGTGTTTGTCTCAATAGATGAAGGCATTTTCAAAGCTGGAGCAGAGAGGTCTGAAACATGGGGGGCAGCAGAAGTCCAAGAAGATGAAGATACTCAGGTTGAGGTTCCAGTCGATCAGGTAATCTCCGTGTCTTAAAAAATATGTATAAGCCAATTATACTGGTTTTTTTCAAGTTTTGTGTTATCTCCTACATACTGTTTCTATACCTGTATGAATTAGACCCTCCAAGGTGCTATGTGGCTGATCAATCTTAAAAACATAAAAAAACCCCTCCCATTCTTTCTCCTCATTTAGACCAAGTCTTTTTAAATACAGAAAGTGGTATATCCTTAATAACATTTAAGAGCAAGATGGGATGGGATTAGGTATGAGATAAAGAGTGATAAAGTTTGATGCAAAAGAGTATTGGTTTGGGATTTTCATCTGGAAAAAAAAGTCCTTACCCACTTAGAAAGGCATTTTTTTTTTTTTTTTAATTATACTTTAAGTTCTGGGATACATGTGCAGAATGTGCAGGTTTGTTGCATAGGTATACACATGCCATGGTGGTTTGCTGCACCCATCAACATGTCATCTATGTCAGATATTTCTCCTAATGCTGTCCCTCCCCTGTCCCCCCAACTCCCCGACAGGTCCCAGTGTGTGATGTTCCCCTCCCTGTATCCATGTGTTTTCATTATTCAACTCCCACTTATGAGTGAGAATGTGCAGTGTTTGGTTTTCTGTTCCTGTGTTAGTTTGCTGAAAATGATGGTTTCCAGCTTCATTCATGTCCCTACAAAAGACATGAACTCATCCTTTTTTATGGCTACGTAGTATTCCATGGTGTATATGTTCCACATTTTCTTTATCCAGTTTACCATTGATGGGCATTTGGGTTGGTTCCAAGTCTTTGCTATTGTGAATAGTGCTGTAGTACACATATGTGTGCATGTGTCTTTATAGTAGATTGATTTATTATCCTTTGGGTATATATCCAGCAATGAGATTGCTGGGTCAAATGGTATTTCTGGTTCTAGATCCTTGAGGGATTGCCACACTGTCTTCCACAATGGTTGAGCTAATTTACACTCCCACCAACAGTGTAAAAGCGTTCCTATTTTTCCACATCCTCTCCAGCATCTGTTGTTTCCTGACTTTTTAATGATTGCCATTCTAAATGGCGTGAGATGGTATCCCATTGCAGTTTTGATTTACATTTCTCTAATGACCAGTGATGATGAGCTTTTTTTCATATGTTTGTTGGCCACATAAATGTCATCTTTTGAGAAGTATCTATTCATATCCTTTGCCCACTTTTTGATGGGATTGATTTTTTCTTGCAATTTTTTAAAAGTTCCTTGTAGATTCTGGATTATTAGCCCTGTCAGATGGATGGATTGCAAAAATCTTCTCCCAATCTGTAGGTTTCCTGTTCACTCTGCTGATAGTTTCTTTTTCTGTGCAGAAGCTCTTTAGCTTAATTAGATCCCATTTGTCAATTTTGGCTTTTGTTGCCATTGCTTTTGGTGTTTTATTCATATGAAGTCTTTCCCCATGCTTATGTCCTGAATGGTATTGCCTAGGTTTTTTTCTAGGGTTTTTATGGTTTTAGGTCTTACGTTTAAGTCTTTAATCCATCTTGAGTTAATTTTTGTGTAAGGTGTAAGAAAGGGGTCCGTTTCCAGTATTCTGCATATGGCTAGCCAGTTTTCCCAACACCATTTATTACATAGGGAATCCTTTCCCCATTGCTTGTTTTTGTCAGGTTTGTCAAAGTTCAGATGGATGTAGATGTGTGGCATTATTTCTGAGGACTCTGTTCTGGTCAATTGGTCTATATATCTGTTTTGGTACCAGTACCGTGCTGTTTTGGTTACTGTAGCCTTGTAGTATATTTGAAGTCAGGTAGCATGATGCCTCCAGCATTGTTCTTTTTGCTTAGAATTATCTTGGCTATGTGGGCTCTTTTTTGGTCCCATATGAACTTTAAAGTAGTTTTTTCCAATTTTGTGAAGAAAGTCAATGGTAGCTTGATGGGGATGGCATTGATTCATAAATTACCTTAGGCAGTATGACCATTTTCACGATATTGATTCTTCCTATCCACAAGCATGGAATGTTTTTTCCATCTGTTTGTGTCCTCTCTTATTTGCTTGAGTAGTGGTTTGTCCTTCCCCTTGAAGAGGTCCTTCACATCCCTTGTAAGTTGTATCCCTAGGTATTTTATTCTCATTGTAACAATTGTGAATGGGAGTTCACTCATGATTTGGCTCTCTGTTTATCTATTACTGGTGTATAGGAATGCTTGTGATTTTTGCACATTGATTTTGTATCCTGAGACTTTGCTGAAGTTACTTATCAGCTTAAGGAGATTTTGGGCTGAGATCATGGGGTTTTCTAAATATACAATCATGTCATCCACAAAGAGAGACAATTTAACTTCCTCTCTTCTATTTCTGTTTGAATACCCTTTCTTTCTCTTGCGTGATTGCCCTGGCCAGAACTTCTAATACTATGTTAAATAGGAGTGATGAGAGAGGGCATCCTTGACTTGTCCAGGTTTTCAAGGGGAATGCTTCCAGCTTTTGCCATTCAGTATGATATTGGCTGTGGGTTTGTCATAAATAGCTCTTATTATTTTGAGATATGTTTCATCAATACCTCATTTATTGAGAGTTTTTAGCATGAAGGGGTGTTGAATTTTATCAAAGGCCTTTTCTGCGTCTATTGAGATAATCATGTGGTTTTTGTCATTGGTTCTGTTTATGTGATACATTACGTTTATTGATTTGCATATGTTGAACCAGGCTTGCATCCCAGGGATGAAGCCGACTTGATCGTGGCTGATAAGCTTTTTGATGTGCTGCTGGATTCAGTTTGCCACTATTTTATTGAGGATTTTGGCATCAATGTTGATCAGGTATATTGGCCTGAAATTTTCTTTTTCTGTTGTGTCTCTGCCAGGTTTTGGTATCAGGATGATGCTGGTCTCATGAAATGAACTAGGGAGGAGTTCCTTTTTTTCTATTGTTTAGAATAGTTTTAGAAGGAATGGTACCAGCTCCTGTTTGTACTTCTGTTCGAATTCAGCTGTGAATCTGTCTGGTTCTGGGTTTTTTTTTGGTTGGTAGGCTATTACTGCCTCAATTTCAGAATTTGTTATTGGTCTATTCAGGGATTTGACTTCTTCCTGGTTTAGTCTTGGGAGGGTGTATGTGTCCAGGAATTTATCCATTTCTTCTAGATTTTCTAGTTTATTGGCAGAGATGTGTTTATAGTATTCTCTGATGGTAGTTTGTATTTCTGTTGGATCAGTGGTGGTCTCCCCTTTATCAATTTTTGTTGCATCTATTTGATTCTTCTCTCTTTTCTTATTTATTAGTCTGGCTAGTGGTCTATTTTGTTAATCTTTTCAAAAAACCACCTCCTGGATGCATTTATTTTTTGAAGGGTTTTTTGTGTCTCTATCTCATTCAGTTCTGCTCTGATCTTAGTTATTTCTTGTCTTTTGCTAGCTTTTGAATTTGTTTGCTCTTGCTTCTCTAGTTCTTTTAATTGTGATGTTAGGATGTTGATTTTAGATCTTTCCCGCTTTCTCTTGTGGGCATTTAGTGCTATAAATTTCCCTCTAAACACTGCGTTAGCTATGTGCCAGAGATTCTGGTACATTGTATCTTTGTTCTCATTGGTTTCAAAGAGCTTATTTATTTCTGCCTTAATTTCGTTATTTACCCAGTAGTCATTCAGGAGCAGGTTGTTCAGTTTTCGTGTAGTTGTGTGGTTTTTAGTGAGTTTCTTAATTTTGAGTTCTAATTTGATTGTACTGTGGTGTGAGAGACTGTTTATTATGATTTCCATTCTTTTGCATTTGCTGAGGAGTGTTTTACTTCTAATTATGTGGTCAAGTTTAGAATAAGTGTGATGTAGTGCTGAGAAGAATGTATATTCTGTTGATTTGGGGTGGAGAGTTCTGTTCATGGCTACTAGGTCAGCTTGGTCCGGAGCTGAATTCAAATGCTGAATATCCTTGTTAATGTTCTGTTTCATTGATCTGTCTAATATTGACAGTGGGGTGTTAAAGTCTCCCACTATTATTGTGTGGAAATCTAAGTCTTTTTGTAGGTCTCTTAAGAACTTGCTGTATGAATCTTGGTGCTCCTGTATTGGGTACATATATATTTAGGACAGTTAGCTATCCTTGTTGCATTGATCCCTTTACCATTATGTAATGGCCTTCTTTGCCTTTTTTGTTCTTTGTTAAAGTCTATTTTATCAGAAAGTAGGATTGCAACCCCTGCCTTTTTTTGTTTTTTCCATTCGCTTGGTAAATATTCTTCCATCCCTTTATTTTGAGCCTATGTGTGTCTTTGCACATGAGATGAGGCTCCTGAATACAGCACACTGATGGGTCTTGACTCTTTATGCAATTGGCAATCTGTGTCTTTTAATTGGGGCATTTAGCCCGTTTACATTTAAGGTTAATATTGTTATGTGTGAATTTGATTCTGTCATTATGATGCTAGCTGGTTATTTTGCCCGTTAGTTGATGCAGTTTCTTCTTAGTGTCGATGGTCTTTACAATTTGGTATGTTTTTCAGTGGCTGGTACTGGTTTTTCTTTCCCATATTTAGTGCTTCCTTCAGGAGCTCTTGTAAGGCAGGCCTGGTGGTGACAAAATCTCTCAGCATTTACTTGTCTGTAAAGGATTTTATTTCTCCTTCATTATGAAGCTTAGTTTGGCTGGATATGAAAATCTGGGTTGAAAATTCTTTTCTTTAAGAATGTTGAATATTGCCCCCACTCTCCTCTGGCTTGTAGGGTTTCTGCAGGGAGATCCACTGCTAGTTTGATGGGCTTTCCATTGTGGGTCACCTGACCTTTCTCTCTGGCTGCCCTTAACATTTTTTCCTTCATTTTAACCTTGGTGAATCTGATGATCATGTGTTTTGGGGTTGCTCTTCTCGAGGAGTATCTTTGTGGTGTTCTCTGTATTTCCTGAATTTGAATGTTGGCCTTTCTTGCTAGGTTCAGGAAGTTCTCGTGGATGATATCCTGAAGAGTGTTTTCTAACTTGGTTTCATTCTCCCTGTCACTTTTAGGGACCCCAATCAATTGTAGGTTTGGTCTTTTCACATAGTCCTGTATTTTCTGGAGATTTTGTTTGTTCCTTTTCATTATTTTTTCTCTAATCTTGTCTTCATGCCTTATTTCAGTAAGTTGATCTTCAATCGCATCAGTTCAGCTATTGATACTTGTGTATGTTTCACAAAGTTCTTTTGCTGTGTTTTCCAGCTCCGTCAAGTCATTTATGTTCTTCTCTAAAGTGGTTATTCTAGTTAGCAATTCCTTTAACCGTTTTTCAAGGTTCTTAGCTTCCTTTCATTGGGTTAGATCATGCTCCTTTAGCTCAGAGAAGTTTGTTATTACCCACCTTCTGAACCCTATTTCTGTCATTTCATCAAACTCATTCTCTGTCCAGTTTTGTTCCCTTGCTGGCGAGGAGTTGTGATCCTTTGGAGAAGAGGCATTCTGGTTTTGGGAATTTTCAACCTTTTTGTGCTGGTTTATCTTCATCTTTGTGGATTTATCTACCTTTGGTCTTTGATGTTGCTCACCTTCCAATGGGTTTTTTTGTGTGGATATCCTTTTTGTTGATGTTGATGTTATTCCTTTCTGTTTATTAGTTTTCCTTCAATCAGTCAGGTCCCCCTGCTGCAGGTCTGCTGGAGTTTGCTGGAGGTCCACCCCAGACTCTGTTTACCTGGGTGTCACCAACAGAGGCTGCAGAACAGCAAAGATTGCTGCCTGTTCCTTCCTCTGGGAAGGTTTGTCCCAGAGAGGCACCCGCCAGATGCCAGCCAGAGTTCTCCTGTATGAGGTGTCTGTCCACCCCTGCTGTGAGTTGTCTCCCAGGCAGGAGGCCCAGGGATCAGGTACCCATTTCAGGAGGCAGTCTGTCCCTTCACAGAGCTTGAGCACTGTTCGGGGAGATCCACTGCTCTCTTCAGAGCCAGCAGGCAGGAACGTTTAAGTCTGCTGAAGTTGTGCCCACGGCTGTCCCTTCCCCCAGGTGCTCTGTCCCAGAGAGATGGGAGTTTTATCTATAAGTCCCCGACTGGGGCTGCTGCCTCTCTTTTGGTGATGCTCTACCCAGAGAGTAGGAATCTAGAGAGGCAGTCTGGCTACAGTGGCGTTGAGAAACTACAGTGGGCTCCACCCAGTTTGAACTTCCCCGTGGCTTTGTTTACACTGTAGGGGGAAAACCACCTACTCAAGCCTTAGTAATGGCAGACATCCTTCCCCCCACCAAGCTTGAGTGTCCCAGGTCGACTTCAGACTGCTGATTGCTGGCAGTGAGAATTTCAAGCCAGTAGATCTTAGCTTGCTGGGCTCCATCGGGGTGGGATCCACTGAGCTAGACCACTTGGCTCCCTGGCTTCAGCCCCCTTTCCAGGAAAGTGAATGGTTCATTCTCACTGGCGTTCCAGACACCACTGGGGTATGAAAAAAAAAAAAAAAAAAAACAGCAGCTAGCTCAGTGTCTGCCCAAATGGCTGCCCAGTTTTGTGCTTGAAACCCAGGGCCTTGGTGGTGTAGGCACCCAAGGGAATCTCCTGGTCTGCGGGTTGCAAAGACTGTGGGAAAAGCATAGCATCTGGGCTGGAATGCACCATTCCTCATGGCACAGTCCGTCACGGCTTCCCTTGTCTAGGGGAGGGAGTTCCCCAACCCCTGTGATTCTTGGGTGAGGCAGTGCCCCACCCTGCTTTGGCTTGCCTTCTGTCGGCTGCACCCACTGTCTAACTAGTCCCAGTGAGCTCAGCCGGGTACCTCAGTGGGGAATGCAGAAATCACGGGCCTTCTGTGTTGATCTCACTGGGAGCTGCAAACTGGAGCTGTTCCTATTTGGCCATCTTCAGAAAAGCATTTTTTAAAATGCCATTATATTCTTGCCTTTAGGGTCCTTGAAATTGTTTTGGTTGGAATTTGTTTTTCATAAAAGAATTGCCTGTATACATGTAAGTCAAATATTTGCTATGTGTGTATTGATTTTCTTTCTTAAGCCAGTAGAACACTGTACTTAGGAGTTGTGTGTGTGTGTGTGTGTGTGAGTATATACATACGTGTGCTTATAGAAGGGACTAGGTAGTGTTAATTTTTGCTAAATGATGGAAGAAATAAAAGTCAGCTATGCTTTTTAATATAATTCATCAAGCTTCCTTACGATTCTAAGTGGAGGATTGGAGTTTAGGTGAGGAGGGGGAAATGATAATCCCAGATTTGGGAATGGGGAGAAGTCACTAAGAACTGCCACTTGTCCTCTGACTACTATATGATTTTTTTTTTTTCTAAAAGCAGATTTCACTATCCAACAAATTCCATAGATGATCTTCTCAATTGTATTTGTCTTAACAGTGCAGCAGTGAAATTGCTGCTTGATGATTCCACAGGCATTTTCTGCAAGTGTTGCCTTCCTGATGAAAAGCTAACGTGGTAAAAATCACACAGATTTCAAAAATCCAATTTATTATCCAGGATTAGCTATAACTAATAATTTTTCATAAACTCCAGTTATAGGTATTTTTTCCTGAGGGAAAATGAAACTTTAAGTCTTCTCTGAAGCCATAATTAAATATTATATTTTAAGACAAAGAAGAGTGACCATCATGTATATACAACACCTGATAGCTGCAGAAACCAAGACTAATTTATATTCCAAAGTCAAAATGTCAGATATTAACAGAAAATCACAGCCTTATTAGCAAAAGAGAAATCTCTCTGTTAATCACTTATTTAACAACTTGCAAATCTGTGAGAGATATTTCTTTACTTTGACGTTTGAGGATCCTCAGGAAGGGGAGTTGGGAGGGAAAATTGATCTCTGATAACACTTGAACAGCCTGGGATACATGTCTGCAGGGCTTGATTTCTTATTTAACTTGTGAGTGCTAGCTTATCAAAATGCAGGTATGCAGGAGATACCGAGAAACAGATTGGCAAAAGCTGGGCAGTATCAACAAATTGGTGTGTGCTTGAAGAAACTAAAGCCAGGTAACCAAAGGTTAGAATTACTTTCTTCTTGGACTCTCTCAGTCATAACATTGGGATTGTCTAGTTTATTTGTTCCATACGAGGTGCTTATGAAGTCAGGTTACGGCCATTCTCTATGGTCTGCTGACGTTTACATCCTAAGCAGCTATATTATAAATGTCATGGAAAACTAAAAGTGTGGAGAAATTAGTTGAAAGTCCATTAGTTTCATTACAGTAAGACCAACTCTGCATTAGCCCACAATGGTGATCTGCATTAAACAATAGCTACCATTGATGAAGTGCCTACTGAGTGCCAGGCACTGGACTAGGGATTTTTATTTCTCTCGTTTAATTGTGAAAACAACCCTGTAAGGTAGGTCTTATTGGAGCTGGGTGTGGTAACTCATGCCTGTAATCCCAGCATTCTAGGAGGCTGAGGTGGGCTAGATCACCTAAAGTCAGGAGTTCGAGACTAGCCTGGCCAACACGGCGAAACCTGGTCTCTACTGAAAATACAAAAAATTAACCAGGCATGGTGACGGGCACCTGTAATTCCAGGTAATCGGGAGGCTGAGACATGAGAACCGCTTGAATCTGGGAGGCAGAGGTTGCAGTGAGCAGAGATCGTGCCACCTCACTCTAGCCTGGGTGACTCTGTGAGACTCTGTCTCAAAAAAGAAACTGGATACGTCTTATCAGTCTCATTCTATCTACCTGCTTACCTATCTACCTATCTATAAATATACAAAGGAAGTGAGCTCATGAGGTGAAATTACTTGCTCAAGGCTGTACTACGTTAATTAGAGGAAATGGGACTTAAATGCAGTCTATCCAACTTAAGGGCAGAGGAGTGATCTGAGGAGAGAGTATTACATTAAAAAAAAGCCAGTTATTAACCCAGACAGGAAAAATAAAAATCCTAATTAAGAAAGGAAATATAGTCATTGTATACTACTTGTTATAACTAGAAAAGATACTTAAATACACTCTCTCTAAGGCCATTAACTAGTTAATGTCTTTGGACTGTTTTCCTGTCATCTGAATGATCTGTGTTGTAATTTTAGTCCAAGGGCCATGAAGAAGGAAGTTGTATGGGCCTGTGTGTGCGTGTATGTCTATATGTAAGTATCATGTGCCAATTGGACAAGTTATTTATCCATTCCTGAGAAGCAGATTAAGTTTTAGAAGTCAGTGTCAAGGCTTTCACTGGGAGGCCATTCTCCATGGGTCTGTTATGATTCTGCCCATCTTGTGAGCAGAGGCACTGCTGGCCTTTGTTCTGGACCATCTCTTCAGGGATGTTTGTATAGTGAATGGCCTTGGAAGACAGAGAGAGTGGTTTCTTCTGGAACAACCATTCTCAACTGGTGATGATTTTGCCTCCAAAGGGATATATGGCAATTTCTGGGACCACTTTTGGTGTAGTAACTGGGGGAGTGCTATGGGCATCTAGAGGGTGGTGGCCAGGGCCAGGGCTGCTCCTAATTATCTTGTAATGCACATGACAGTCTTCACAACAAAAAATTCTGCAGCCCAGAATGTCAATAGAGCTGAGATTGGGAAACTCTGCTCTGGGGCAAAGGCCAGATTTCTGTATTGTCCTGTATAATAAAGACAATGTCTCCCTATGGTGCACAGGTCAGGCAAGTTTACTGCCCGTTGTGAAAGACTTAATCCCATTGACTTGTACACTTAAGAGTGGTTAAAATGGTAAATTTTATGTAATGTATATTTTACTATAATAACAATATTTGGAAAAAAAGTTTGGATTCCCTAAACTTGAGGTTCTCTCCTAAAATGCAAACTAATGTGTGCATACCTAGCCACCTTCTCATTGTGGGAATTGGGCCTTGGGTGCAAATGCTCTTTTTGCTACTGCTATTGCATGAGCAATAAAGTCCTTTGTCACTGACTCAGTAGTCTCATGTTTCCTGCCAGCGCCCATGAAACGGTAGCATGCTAACTTGTCTCTTGCTAGCAGGGTGCAACTTCAGACCTTTCATAGTCCTTGATAGCCTCTCCTGGTGCCATCTAGCATGCGTGTTTGTGTGTGCATATACAGGTGTATTTGCATGTTTATGTTATGCAGTGTGGACTAAACCCAGCTAAGAAAGAGTCTGAGCTCTGCCCCAAGGTCCAGACTCTTTTCATTAGTTAGAGACAAATTAATGATGATGGACCTGGTAGTACTTCCAAACCCATGGAAAAACAGAAGAATGTTCACATTCTTGCGTGCATTTAGGGACGCCAGAACAAATGTCTTCTCTCAGAGGTGAGTTTAGGTCTAATACGCCTAAGATACTCTTTCAGAACTAACCTGTTTTGTGTATGCATGTTCCAAATCAATCTGGGATTGGCCATTAGCAGTGGAACAAGTGCCTGATTAACAGATGCCTGTGATTGCTCTGGCACTGATGACCCTGTGTCAATATGTTCCATTTATAAGATGGTGCTTTTCCAAGCTAAGGAAGTAAGAAATGAGTCTGCTCCATTTTCCTAGTAATTAAGGATCAGGCAAGATAATTCACCATCTCACAAACACAGACCAATAACTATGAAATAACCAAATGCACAATTGTATTTTTGGAGTTCGTTTAATTTGACAGAACCAAGTGGAAGATGGAGATAGTAACTTTGGAGTGATTTTGGTTTGTTTTATTGCTTTTCCCATTTGTAGTTGATTTTGACTAATAAAATAATGAGAATTGAAAAACGTTTTTGTGCTAAGTAGTTTCATTAAATAGCATTTAACCCAGCATCATGAACATTAAAACAGTAAAATGATTTTTGTAAATTGGAAGTTGTGATATATACTTTCTTATTTATTTAAAATTTATTTTTCATCAGAATTATACACGTTTTTAAAAGTCAATCAGTTCAACAAAGATTATAACAAAAATAGCAACCATTTGCCGTACCCCTCCTCACCACAATTCCTGTTTCATACAGTTAGCTGATTTGAACTAGTTCAGCTATTTCTCATGGAATACTGCTATATTCCTAATCCCCTCCCCCATTTTAATACCTCTGAGGTGCTTGGTTCTTATAAGTGATGGTATCTTATAGTTTAATTTAAAATTATTTAAAAAATTATTTTAATAAACTTTTTAATTTAAAAAATTCTTTTGTTTTTAGATGACATAAAAGAATGGCAATCCCTTTAATTGGGTGGTATCTCAAATTTGATAAAGTAAATCTTGATTTTATTTGTTTTGATTTATTAACTTTCTGGATTTATCTTGCTTTGTATTTATCTTGATTTCGTAACTTTTTATGTAATTACTATGGAAGGTGACTATTTAGATTTTTTCCCAAACTCTTCCTCCCTATCAAAAATAGGGCCACATACATACAAACACATATAGATGCCTTTCCCTTTCTTTTTTCTTGCCACTATAATTTTGTAATACTTTTGGTTAAGTTAATATCTGTACATTAAGTTAATATCTGTACATTATTTCTACTGTACATTATTTCTACATTATTTCTACTATGTACATTATTCTTAGTTGAACCATTTAGTGTACTGTAGTTACATTTCCTTTCTTGGGTAACCCTTTTTCCCTCTTGCCCAGGTTAATAATTGCCTATTTTTTCATTTGCTTTGGTTTCTATGTACCTGTTACTAAGCCATCTCCAAACTCTGCAAGAACTTACTGTCCTCTTGATACATTCATATACATTCAGTGATACCGAAATCTTCATTTTATTTTTTTCTCAATCCCTCTGGTCAGCTGCCTCAAGCTGGTAAGTTGTTCTCTAGATCTGCTTTTCAGAGTTATCCTGGTATTTTTCTTCACCATTATTTTGAGAATTTCTTTTGCTTCCTCGGTGGATGGTTCTCTTATTTTTTTGGATTCTATGTCTTCCTCTCTCTTGGTTACACCTTCATTTTTTGTGGAACTCATCTCTAGTTGCCTCCAGAGAAAAGCTTCATGGGAGACACATTTTTCTGAGGCTTTGCATGTCTGAAAATATCTTTTTTTCTCTAACCAAACTTTTCTAAGTATGGTGAGGTAAATAATTCTAGGTTTAATATAATTTCTCTCACAATCGTGAGGCGATTCCTCAATTTTCCTTTGCATTCAGAATGGTAGTTGAGAAGTTTGATGGCATTCTGTTTCTTTGAATGTAACCCTTTTTCCTTTCTCTTAAGGTTTTTAGACTATTGTCTTTGTTCCTGGTGTTCTGGAAATTTCCAATTATGTGTCTTGGTATAGGCCTTTTTGCTTATTGGACTCTGTACTCAATGGGCTTTTTAATTCTTAAAATATGTGCTTTCAGTTTTGGAAAAAAAATAGTTTCTTTGATAATTTTCTTCTCTTCATTTTCCTACTCTTTCTAGAAGTCCAGGTATTTGAATATAGGACCTCCTAGAGTGATTATCTAACTGTCTCTCCTATTTTTCATCTCTGTGGATTTTTTTTTTAACTTTCTCACTTAAAAAAAAAAATAAAAGCCTCAATTTTTATCTTCCTTTGATTATTTCCTAGTCATTTTATTTTTAACATCTAAGAGCTCTTTCACATTCTCTGAATATTCCTTTTTTAGCATCCTATTCTTGTTTTATAAATGTGATATCTTCCCTTTTCTCTCCAAGGATTGATGTTCTATTATTTTACACTTTCCTTTCCTGCACTGTTTTTTTTTTTTCCTTCCGAGTTTCTTTTTTAGTTTCTTTGTCTCTTTCTATGTTTTGATCTCTGTATCCATATCAGAGTCTTTTCTTGGCTGTCTGGTTAGATTTGAGAGTGAGGTATTAAGGACACACTGTGTACATAGGGAAGGTGTCCTGTAGGTTGATTGCTTTTGGCCATTTCATTGGCAGACCTCCTGCAATTTTTAGTATCCGTAAGTATTGCTCTTTTGGGGTCTATATCCTTTGAGAGAAATCTTTCAATCTTTTGCCTTGTTGATAAGAACCTAGCTGTCAACATTTTGGTATCTGACTGTGAGAAAGAGGCATGGATCAAGAGATTTATTCTCAGTTTCAGTGTAGTGCCCTTGTTCTCAGCTGTACTTGAGTCCAGTTTCCCTAAGGTTCAACATCTCCAGATAATAAACCTCCCATATTTCTCAAGGGAGGTGATCTCAGGGGACCTATTTGCTTCTTTTAAAGACTCTGAGCCAATTTTTAGTCACAGTTATCTATGCCCCTTATTTCAGAGGCAGATGGTGCCTCCATCCCGGAGCCGCCTTTAGGTTTTTAAGCATGCAAAGTCTTGCTTCTTTGCTTCCCTTTCTGCAGTCTCAAATTTTTGCTTCCTCAGGTCTACTGTCATCCATCCATTTGCCTCACATCCATTTGCTTTACTGTTTCCCAAATTTTGTGGTTGATATTCCCTTTCCACTCTTCTATGTCCTTATGGGTTCATCCTTTTAAAGTTGACTTGACTGATGCTTTGGAGGGACATTAGAAGGGAGCTAAGAAAAAACTCACATTCGTGGATCACAAGGTCAGTAGATCGAGACCATCCTGGCTAACACGGTGAAACCCCATCTGTACTAAAAATACAAAAAAAAAAAAAAAAAAAATGCCAGGCATGATGGCGGGCACCTGCAGTCCCAACTACTCAGGAGGCTGAGGCAGAAGAATGACGTGAACCCGGGAGGCGGAGCTTGCAGTGAGCCGAGATCACGCCACTGCACTCCAGCCTGAGCGACAGAGCCAGACTCCGTCTCAAAAAAACAAAAACAAAAACAAAAAAACCTCACATTTGTTCAATCTGCTGTGTTTAACCAGAAACCACTTTCATAATGATCCATTAGAGCTGTTTTCCTAGAATCCACAATAGGGTAGCCTGTGAGCAGATTTTCTATGAGGGAATATTCTTTGGCTGTTACAGGGCTGACAACATCTACATCTCTTTAGTAGGCCATGTGTTCTTCAGACTTCCACAGGCTGCAGCACCCCTATGTCTATCATGTGTCTTCAATTATAAACTTATGTTTTGTGACCTGCCCCTGGGATCATTTGAGCTTGTGACTATTGGTCTACACACACATAATATAATGCCATTTTAAAGAATCTACAGCTTAGGGGCTGTAACCAGAAATAGGTTTAAAAAGCAAATATGCCTGTTGCCCTAGTTTTATTCTCCATGTTCTGACTTGGTCTCATCATTGACTCTACCTGCAACTAACGGGGAATCAGCAGCTACCTGCAGCTCCTCTTGTGAAAGGCAAGCAAGATGAAGAACTTTTTGTCTTGCTTTTCCATATATGATAAAATATACAGAAAGATAAAAGAGGCTGTTTTCTGTGACAGGTCCCCCAAATCGACTTCAATGAAATGCATTTACTAAACAGAATTATAAAATATTTAGAACCAGAAGGGAACTGACCTAAGCTTCATATGTTGCCATTGAAGAAAAAAAGTCCCACGGTGGAGAAAGCCATTTTCCCTCAGAGACATGATCTGTTGGTAGTAGAATTAGCACAGGGGTCCTGTCTTCTAGTTTGGTCCTCTCCCTGTACATCTTAAAGAAGAGAAGTGAGACGATTAGGGGCTTCTAATTAACCCATAAATGGCAACATGTTCTGAGGGCCACTCAACCTTCACTGCTGTCTCTGAACTAAAAGGGATTATGTGTAAATGGTATATTTATCATTCTTTATTTTCAAGTCATATACTCTTACTGAATCATATTCATATTCGGCGTTAACAAGCGCTGCACACTGCTGGAAGGGTTAGAATGAGAATGATCAGAGTTCTTTATTTATGCATCGCCAATAAGGCTTTTTGTGGCATCATGTTTGTAGATGGGTATTTAAATGATAGAAATGGTGTTAAACATTAAAATGTAGCCCTCAGGGATTTCTGATATAAATGAAAGAAAATCAACATTTACTTCTAACTTGAGAAAATTTAATGGGGAATATTTTTATAATGATGATTAAATATTTTCATGCCATCTAAGTATGTTTTCAGTTTATCATATATTCTCATATGGGTGTCACAGGAACTGGTGGGGCTTAAAGGGACCCAGGTGAGACAGCTTCCAGGTGACTGACCAGAGCTTCACTCTTCTGTACTTACAGGGTCATGTGTCTGAATATAACCATCCTTTTTGTAGGTCTTTGTAGCTTCAAATCACATCTAAACCTTTTTTGTTTTTTTCTGTGAAAGTAAGCCTCTGAAAGCTGAAAGCAAGAAGTGGTACTTTGCTATCATAAAAAATTGAAACTGATTATTTCAAAACACCTCATTCAACTTGGATAGGAGATGATTTTAGTTTCCATGGGAACAGAAATAATAAAAACAAGTACGATAACTTCTGTGTTTTCAACATCTATGTCTGAATTCTGCCATAAAATCCACAGAAATATCTTCTACCCCAAAACCTATAACAAATCTGCACACTTTCCCAAATTCGAAACGTCGTAAATGTTACATGGAAAAAATGAACATCTAAGGTAGTCTTTTTCATTTTTATTGAACTCCAATTTCTAGGTCTAGGTTATTTCAGGGAGAAAGAACTAATGGGTGGGAATGAGGAGGAGGGTTGGATGGTGAGATAGGTATCTTGACTAAAAAATTCTAACTTGTGCTGTTATTTATGATAGCATAGGCCTTAAACATTAAAATAATATTCCTCAGGAATTCTGATGTAAATATAAGAAATATCACATTTACTGCTAAAGTGGGCTGGACATCAGCTGTGGTCTCTCTTTAGATGCCTTTCCCCGTTTCTAATTTTTGTTCCTGCTGTTACTGTCAGAGGTGTGATATGAGTTGAAAGTGTAAGTCATCCAGGCAGCCCCATCTGCCTGTGGAAATACCTTCCAAGTAATTGATGCTTTCAATATTTTGCGGCTTATTTCCATATAATTTTCATATTCCATCTTCTTTCCCCTTACCACTCAGGAATCCTGAGTTAACCTTAGTAACGGCCTGCATATTCTCTAGAAAACCTGAATACTTAACGATTTCCCCCGAGCCGTCCCCGCTAGGATGTAGCCAGCGATAATAACTACCAGACCTTTTCTGTCTTCCCATACAAATCAACCATTTTCTCAGAATGTCAGTAACAAAATAAATAGCAAGATACACATGGAGGCAAACTCAGGCAAAATGCACTCGAAATGCCAATGCTGGTGTCATGTTGTACAGCTTTTCTAATAAAAAATATTAAGAGCAATTACTTATAATAAATAATGTGTTTTTAAAGGTAGAAGTCCTGACTTTCTTATAAAAACCTAAGGGTACATATTGTCTGTAATTGTACATATATTTTTAATATGTGTAACATGCCCATTAATCTAGTTGCATTCTGGATGCGTGCCAGAGAGGCTGTGAGGCTGGAATCATCTAGGTTTAAATGACTTCTGTGATCATTGTTTATACCATTATGTACATCAGTTTAATGAGGATTTAAGATAGAGTATAATGAATACCCTTTTTTGACTCCAGTGAAATAGAAGAATTGTGCTTTATAAAGAGTATAGCATTACACAATTACTTATAGGCATGAGCTAGTCCTGAAATTTCAAGATGTATGTACCCCTTAGAGAAACAATTTCTATCTGAAAACAGGTTCTCTTAAAAATTTTCATCACAAAATTGACTGAAAATTGACATAAATGTCAGGGGGATGGAGACTTTGAGCATTAAATATAAAAATATAAAATATAAAAAAACCTTTCTGATTTATTGCTTTTGCAATGATGGGTTTCTTTTTATAACATTGACTCTTAATAAACAGTGGCATGGTGATGTAATTAGAATAAATCTTGTAGAACTGTCTTTATGGCCAGAAATCATTCTGTCAACAGTCAGTCCTTCCATTGTCTTCCAACTTTCAGTAAATTGACTGGTAATTTTTAAGATAAAAATGCTACCTTCCTTTAATGAGGCATGATTTCGGGGCACTATTACAGTGAGAACTGTTAACCCAAAATGATTTTTTAAGTGGTATATTCATGAGCATATTGTGTTATATGTGATTTACAGCCCTACTATGCACAGTGTCATCTGGGGACCAGCATTGCCAGCATCACTAGAGCTGAGAGAGATGCAGAAGCTCTGAACTTGTGACTCACACTTTGCATTTGACAAGATCTCCAGGTGACAGTGAGGCACTGGTCTAGGAACCACTAGGCTGGAAGTAACTCTTGAACATACATTGAATTTAACATAAATATGTCTTTGCTCTGTACTTTATCTTAGGAAAATAGTTATTACAATCCAATGGTTAAATAATTCAAATCCTTCTGTCACTACTTGGGGAATTTTGGACAAGGTTACCTAACTCTCTGTGCTTCAGTTTCCTTATCTGCAAATTAGGATCATAATTGTGTTTTTGTTAAATAATTGTTGTGAGGTTAGAGTAAATATGATAATGCATATAATGTGCTTAGGCCATAGTACCAGGTACTTGGCGAGCTCTGGATAAATGTGAACCTTGTCATCAGTGCCTTCCTGAAGGCACATATGAGGCTGACTTTTATCTTTGGGAGGCATATTTGTGTCTTATTCAAGATGCATATCCAGAGTCAGTGGTGATGGGAACAAAGATGAATAACAAAAAGCCCTTCAAGAAACTTCCAGAAGACCTCCATAGTGCCAGGGATGATATTTCCCCATTATTCTATAATCATTCCAAACACTTTGGGGGTATCTACTTAATAGCAATTTATGTTCACTATTTTTATATTGCACATAGAGAATAACTGCACACCATGGTTAGAATGTAATAGAGGTACCTTAGCAAGTATTAGGAGGGCACAGGTGAGGAGTGATGGCCACCTGAGGGAGCAGGAAGTCTTTCTGGAGAAGGTGGCTCTGCCCATGGTGAAGGAAGGGCATCCCGGATGAAGGTGTAAGGAACAGCATGAGTAATAGGATGGCACAGCCAGTGGCCCAGGGCTCTTTTTAGTTTCCTCCACAGCGGACTCTCCCCACTCCAGACTTCTATCTGGTAAGGTCTGGGTTTGGCCTTCTTTCCCTACCACATCTAGCCAGCCCTCTTTCCATTGTTGAGGAACCCAATTTCCCTATTTTTTAAAGGAAATAGGGGAGGGATGGAAGAGTGAGAGTGTTGGGAAGGGAGGTGAAAGAATATGAATATGAGCATGTGTGGGGCTGGGGAGGGAAGGTATTAGTATATTAGTTTACTGGGGCTGCCATAACGAAACACTGCAGACTAGAGGGCTTAAACAGCAGACATTTATTTTCTCACAGCTCTGGAGGCCCAAAGTCTGAGATCAAGGTGTTGGCAGGGTTGGTTTGTTCTCAGGCCTCTCTTCGTGGCTTGGGGCCCACCCTCATGACCTAATTTTAACTTAAATCGCCTCCAAATGCAGTTACTTTATGAGGTGAGGTACTGGGGTTAAGACTTCGACATAAGAATTGGGAGGGAGGGCACAATTCAGCCCCAAAAAGTGAGAAGATGGGGTTTGTCTCTGATTTGATGCTGCTCAACAGATGGCAAGGATAATATTCAGGGAGCAGAGTCAGCTTTTCAAGTTTGAGTCTGTAAGAAACATGATCAGTGATGAGCAGAGTGGGGAGTAAAGCAGAGACATGGCTCCCAGCTCAGCCCAGCAGCCCCTCTGCCTCATTATCCATTGGTTATAGAGTAGAGGGTTGGCCTTAGCCAGGCGCCTTGTTACCATGGTTACCAGTGTTTCAGCTACTGAGGACCACTGTTCTTCAATAAGAAGTTGTATCTGTGTGCGCACGCATGTGCACGCAGGTATGTGTGTTTATGATACTGATGAAAGATAGTTTCATCTACCGTCCATGTAACCCTTGGCAACTTGCTTTACATCTCTGGTTCAATTTCCCGTTCTATACAGTGGAAATAATAATCACATCTGCCAACAGGTTGGGAAAATGAGAAACTGCATGTGAAATGTGAAAGTGCTCTAAGAAGCACAAAATGCTACCAAAAATGTTTGGCGTTATTTACTACATCCGTAACTGGCTACTGCCAACGTGTCATTCCAATGGAAGATAGAGTCATTTGTGGCTTAAGTGCACATACTAATTTATGGAAATTATCCTTGTTTAATATCTCTTGTTTGTACATTCATATTCCTTTTGCAAGTATTAATAGATAGCAGTTTGGAAACAACAAAAAGCTATTGGATGGTGAATTTGTTGTGAAAAATGGATGCCAAGGAACTTGGAAGCAAAGAATAAACATAACTGAGAGTGAGGATGATCAGTCCATGTGAATCAGACCCAACAGTCTTAATGGACTAAAAGTTCCCAGGGCTGGTGATAGCTCTGAGTTTGTGTGAGGGGTACCAGATTCCTCTTCAGTAGTTTTGCTACAGCACAGTGAGAGAGGAGTAAAGGGGATGGAGGAAGGGGGCAACTTGTTCCTCCTTTGCCTCTTGTATTTCTTTTTTATCCTAAAGAATAGTTATGTAGAGGGAATGCCCTTTTCCTTCTTTGCAGACTCTCACCATAGTATAGATTTTATCTGTGTGTGTACATGTGTGTGTGTGTGTGTACGTGTGTGTGTGTGTGTGTGTGTGTGTGTATGGATGGGTGTAAAACCCAGTGTTCCTTCTGGGGATGATTTGATTGATGTATACACTGGAAACATCTTTAATAATTTAATGTCTGCTTCAAAGGAGATTACACCAAAAAGCACATTGCTTTTCATTTATTCATTACAGATCTGTCATAGCAGCATTTTTTTTTTTTTTTTGCCCTGAATTGTAGTGTCATTGTAATAATAAATTTTGTTCCAGACTCAGGATATTTTAAAGGTTTATAAGCCTTTTAACTAATGTTACCATCTTATTTAAATTGATCAAATTGGTATTTCAGCACCATAATCTTGCATTTCTTAAAGTTGAGCTAACCAGATGTGGCTTCATTTGATGACTACTAAAATAGCTGTGCTGGGAAAGTCTAATAGGAATAATAGGATGAAAGCGTAATACCGCTTGTTAGTACTGGTGGTAATAATGACTACGAGACAGGGCCTGAATTTAGGGCCAGTTGTCTTCTTCCCTAAAAAGAAATTAGGGTATATACCAACCCTTTGCATTAAAAGGAGAAAAAAATGTATATGTGTTTGGGAATTCTGGATAAAGAAAGAGGTAAGGCTGAGAAATATAAAACTAAAAAATAATATGTTATTATTTTGCAATTTTTAGGTATAAATTCAGATTTCATGAGAGGAAAATAGACATTTTCTTACTTAGATGTGACTGCCTTAACATACTTCACCAAGCACCGGTAATATGTTCTCAGAGAGGCGAGACCATATCCAGAATCCTAAGCAATTACAGTAAATTAGGAGTTTTTTGTTATTATTTTATTAAGAAATGCTACACAACTTCTCTTTAAAACTAAAACAAAGTTGTTCTGAATAATAGGGCAAGTTTAGGCACAGTAAGGATCAAAACCATTTCTAGGAGAGTGATTTATCATTACCCATTTTTCAGAGGTAACTTAAAAAGAAATCTGTTCTTGTTGGCCATTAGTACTGTAGTATTTCGGGAGTTTTGTTATGTACTGCTTCAGGTACTCTGCTAGACAATTCTAAGAATGTTTCCTTCCTAGATCACACCAAAAGTCAGTGATAGAAATGTCCAAAATATTTTGTTTTCAGGTCAGTAATTCCTTCTTTTTTTTGAGACAGAGTCTCGCTCTGTGGCCCAGGCTGGAGTGCAGTGGTGCAATCTCAGCTCACTGCAACCTCCACCTCCTGGGTTCAAGCAATTCTGCCTCCCCAAGTAGCTGGGATTACAGGCATGCACTACCAAGCCCAGCTAATTTTTTGTATTTTAGTATAGACGGGGTTTCATCATGTTGCCCCCAGGGTAGTCTTGAACTCCTGAGCTGAGGCAATCCTCCTGCCTCAGCCTCCAAAGTGCTAGGATTAAAAGCATGAGCCACTGTGCCCAGCCTCAGGTCAGTAATTCTTTAAACAGTAAAAGTAATGTTGCCTACTGCAGATCGCATATTTTCTGGCCATTGAAAGTACACGTGAGCGTCCTTACAGTAGCAACTTGTTTGGTTATTAATTTGAGGAAAGGTACTAGGACTTTGGGACAAGACTGCCTTTGGTTTACACCTAGCCCTACCTGTCACCTGCCCTGTGATGTGGAAAGTGTGATGCGATTTCTCGTTTTCTCTGTTTAACAGGTATAAGAAACATAACTCATAGGGCTATTGTGAGAGTTGCATGAAATCCTGCGTGTGATGTCTGGCACAGAGCGGTGCTCAGCCTTTCCACTTCCATTTGCCCCTCCTTTCTCACCTGTCACTACTTGCAAGCACTGTTGACACAGAGTTGCAGAAGTCTCTATGGCCAAACAACCCACCGGGAAGCACTCCTTTCCTGACACATGCCCCTAACTGCTTCTCGCCCCATGCCACATTGTAATGTGGTTTGTTTACACATCTTTCCTGCCCAGTGTGCTCTTCGCTCTTTGATCTCAGAGACAGCGGTATTTATCTCTGAATGCTGGGAACGCTCAGTACTGCTTAACACAGAGGGGTGCCCTTGGCCCAGTCACTGAAGTCATGAGGCCTGAGAGTCCATCACGTGTCTCTCAGAGTCCTACAATGACCGTGTACGTCATCCTGCAGAGTCCACGGAAGGAAACTTGTCTCTGGGCCAAAGGTCCACAGGGCTTTTCCTGGCTTCTTCTGACTTGTTCATGGGGAGCTATCCACCGTGTTTTCTCTGAGCTGGTTTATTATACTTCCTTCCCCCTTGGAAGTCCCCTCTCTGTCTTAGTGTGTTGGTAAAGGAAAACTCTAGACTTCCTGGTGTGGGCTCCTTTCCTGAACTCCCTAGAAGTCCTTGCTCTTTAGTGATGCAGAATGTAATCTTTGGCTCCGTACATTTCCTCTGCTCCATTTTATTTCTTTTCTTTTCTTTTCTTTTTTTTATTTTTGAGATGGAGTCTCACTCTGTCACCCAGGCTGGAGTGTAGTGGCACCATCTCAGCTCACTGCAAGCTCTGCCTCCTGGGTTCATGCCATTCTCCTGCCTCAGCCTCCCGAGTAGCTGGGACTACAGGCACCCACCACCACGCCCGGATAATTTTTTGTATTTTTAGTAGAGACGGGGTTTCACCATGTTGGCCAGGATGGTCTCGATCTCCTAACCTTGTGATCCTCCCGCCTCGGCCTCCCAAAGTGCTGGGATTACAAGCGTGAGCCACCATGCCTGGCTCCATTTTATTTCTCTTTGTAGTAATGTACTCATAATGCAGTATTTACCATCTTAACCAGTTTTAAGTGTACATACGGTTCAGTGGTATGAAATACATTCATAATGTTGTGTAACCGCCACCACCAACCAGCTCCAAGCCTCTTTTTGTCTTGCAAAACTGAAACTCCATACCCATTAAGCAAGAACTCCCCATTTCTCCCTCCCTCAACCTGGCAACCACTGTTCTACTCTCTGTCTCCGTGATTCTGACTATTCTATGTCCCTCATGCAGGTAGAATCATACAGTATTTGTCTTTGTGTGTGACTGGCTTATTTCACTTAGCATAATATCTCTATTTCACCCACTTTGTATCAGAATTTTCTTTCTTTGTAAGGCTGAATAATACTCCATTGTATGGATATACTACATTTTGATTATCCACTCATCTTTTGATGAATCCTTGGGTTACTTCCACATTTTAAGCTATTGTGAATAATTCTCCTATAAACTTGGGTGTACAAATATCTCTTCAAGTCCCTGCTTTCAGTTCTTTTGGGTATTTACCTAGATGTGGAGTTGCTAGATCACACAGTAATTCTATTTTGAACTTTTTGAGGAACCACCATACTGTTTTTCAGGTGGCTGTAGCATTTTGCATCCCCACGAAAAATGCCCAGGAGTTCCAGTTTCTCCATATCCTTGTCAACACTTGCTTTCTTTCTTTTTTTTTTAATCATCATAATGGGTGTTAGGTAGTATCTTATTGTAGTTTAATTTGTATTTCTCTAATTATTAGTAATGTTGAGGATCTTTTCATGTGATTATTGGCCATTCGTATGTCTTCTTTGCAGAAATGTCTATTCAAGTACTTTGCACATTTTTGAATGAGACTTTTTGTTGTTGAGTTTTAGGCGTTCTCTGTATATTCTGGATATCAAGCCCTTATCAGATAAATGATTTGCAAGTATTTCTTCCCCTTCTGTGGGTTGCCTTTTTACTCTATCGGTATTGTCTTTTGATGTACAAAATTTTAAAATTTTTATGAAGTCCTATTTATGTATTTTTTCTTTTGTTGCCTGTGTCTTTAGTGTCTTGTCTAAAAAACCACCACCAAATCCAAGGCCATAAAGCTTTTGCCCTATGTTACCTCTAAGAATTTTATAGTTTTTGGTTTTACATTTAGGTCTTTCATTCATTTGGAGTTATATTTTGTATATAAAGTAAGGATGCAACTTCATTCTTTTGCATGTAGGTATCCAGTTTTCCCAGCACAATTTGTTGAAAGACTGTCCTTTCCCTACTGAATGCTCTTGGCACCCGTGTCTTTCTGGACTCTCTGTTCTATTCCATTGGTCTATAGGTCTGTCTTAATTCCAAGACCATTCTGGTTTTGCAGTAAGCTTTGAAATAAAGAAGTGGGAATTCTCCAACTTTGTCCTTTTTCAAAATTGTTTTGGCCATTCAGGGTCCCTTGAGATTCCATATGAATTATAGGACGGGTTTTTCTATTTCTGCAAAAAATGACATTGTGATTTTGACAGGGATGCATTGAATCTGTAGATCACTTTGGATAATATTGACCTCTTAACAATATTAAGTATTCTAATACATTAACATGGGACATGTTTCCAGTTATTTATGTCTTTTAAATTTTCTTTTGGCAATGTTTTGTATTTTTCATTGCAAAAGTCTTTCATCTCATTGGCAAATTCCTAAGTATTTTATTCCCTTTGATACTATTGTAAATGAAATTGTTTCTGTAACCTCCTTCCAGACTGTTCATTGTTAGTGTATAGAAATGCAAGTCATTTTCATGTGTGATGTATTCTCCTCCGTTCTGTTTTTATAATCACAATGCCTGTCTTTCCCTTGCCAAGCTCTCCTCTCCTTATCACTTCAAGTGTGTGTGTTTTAGTGCCTTGCTTAGCTTGTTCTCTTTGGGGAGAGGGTGAGACGGGTCTGGTGGGAAGACTGGAAATGTTATTCTCTTTGTTAGAGACTGGAGACTTTTCTCACTTTCAGTCATTTAGGTCACATACATTAAACACCAGAAACTTCTTACCAAGCATTGTGAGTTATGTTCATAAATCTTTTGCCTTTTAGCACCAGCTGACCGATCCATCCCCCTCTGGACCTCAATTTCTGTCCAGCATTCTGCCTTTGTGAGGGACCCACCCTGACTACATGCTCAGGGACAGCTAGACTCTCCACTATTTGACCTTAAGCATCCGAATAAAATTTGAACAGCCTAGGCTCACGGTGTCTTTTAATCTGCATAATGACAAACACTGTTTTTTTTTTTTTCCAATATCTAGGAACAACTAGGTTTTTCCTTCACTTAAAAAATACACATTTGGTATCATATAATTAAATCTGAGACTTTATTTTTGACAGAAGATAAGAATTATTACTAGTTCCAACTCTTCTTCAAAATAATGTGTGGAATTTTATTCTGAACTTTTAGTCTACTCCCCTTCATTTCCTTCCTTCCAAAATGGAAAGCATTATGTTAACTTTTGTAATGATACAAAAGTTTGGTCAATTGTTTGGTCAGTTAGAAGAGATGGGCTTCTAGAGTTGGAAAGGGGGTCAGGGCTAATTGGGTTCCAAACTCTCATTTTACAGGGAAGGAGAATTAAGTGACCTGTCCAATGTCAGGTAGCTAGAAAGAGGCAATAATGAGATCTTCACATCAAGTAAATCCTTCTACCCTACCATTAAAAAAAAAAAAAAATCCTGTTATTTTATTGACAGCATTGAAGAAATATGGTGGCTCCAGGAAAGAATGTATTGTGACAAATGGGAAGGGATTTCCATGTTTTTTAGGATCTGTGATGTGCCAGAAACTATGACACTTTATATGAACTTTTCTCATTTAATCTCTGTGGAAGTTTTGTTACATTCCCATTTTACAAATTAGGGAATCTGAAACTCACCAAAGTTAGGTAGCAGCCATGAAGAGCCTGGCCAGGACTTGAACCTGGGTTTTTCTCCAGAGTCTTGGCTCTGAAAGTTGGACTCCTGTTCCCTACTGCTTTTTTTTTTTTTTTTTTTTTTTTTGAGATGGAGTGTCACTCTTTCACCAGGCTGGAGTGCAGCAGAGTGATCTCCACTCACTGCAAACTCCACCTCCCAGGTTCAAGGGATTCTTCTGCCTCAGCCTCCCAAGTAGCTGGGACTACAGGTGCCCGCCACCACGCCCGGCTAATTTTTTGTATTTTTAGTAGAGACGGGGTTTCACTGTGTTAGCCAGGATGGTCTCGATTTCCTGACCTGATCCACCCGCCTCGGCCTCTCAAAGTGCTGGCATTACAGGCGTGAGCCATCACACCCGGCCTCCTGTTCCCTCTTGAAGCGGATTTATGTGTATCAAAATAACAGTAGAACAGTAAAATGCTTGATTAAGGTTTATAAAATACCCACCACCATGCCCGGGTAATTTTTTGCCTTTTTAGTAGAGACAGGGTTTCACCGTGTTAGCCAGAATGGTCTCGATTTGCTGACCTCGTGATCAGCCCACCTTGGCCTCCCAAAGTGCTAGGATTACAGGCGTGAGCCACTGCGCCCGGCCCCCAGCCCCCAGCATTTATTATTCTTATAGAGAGGATGTATAGTTTCTTGACCTTGGATCTTCAGGAAAATCAATTATTGTATTTAGAGATAAGCTGTAAGTTTCCTTAGGCATTATGGGGAAAGCTATCTACATTCCACATCAGAAAACATGAATTCACAGCCTGGTGCCGTTGCCCTCATCCTTAGCCCTGAGGATGATAATTTCTCCTCCTTTGGGCCAGGCACCTCACTAGACACTGGGCAAGGACATTGCGGTTTGGCTTTCTATCTTCCATGGGGGTTACGAGCACTGGTTTTGGAATCACAGGCTTAGTTCAAACTCTGGCTCTTTCTATGGGATCTTGGGCTCTCCCTGTTTAGTTTTTCTCATCTGCAAAATGGGAATGATCCCAATCTCAAAGGATTGTTGTGAGGATTAAATGAGGGAATACTTGTAACATGTGGCATGTGGTAGGTACTCAGTAAACGTAAGCGCATTCTATACTGTAAAGTACTATGCGAATGCAAGAATGTTTTACTTGACTGTAATATAAGTATTACATTACTATGATGTTCAGTGGAAATTTTCTGTTATGCTTCTTACTTTTATCCGTTATTCCTTTTGATCCATCAGAGGCCAGCAGAAATAGTAGACGAGGAAGAAGATGGAGAGAAGGCAAACAAGGATGCAGAACAGAAAGAAGACTTTTCAGGAATGAATGGTGACCTTGAAGAGGAAGGAGGTAGGGAGGCTACAGATGCCCCTGAGCAAGTCAAGGAGATTCTGGATCACAGTGAGGAGCAGGCAGGCCCTGCTCGTGTAAATGGAGGCACCGATGAGGAAAATGGTGAGGAGCTGGACCAGGTTAATAATGAGCTTCAACTGGCCCTAGACGAGGAAAGAAAGTCTCAAGGAGCTGGCAGTGGACAAGATGAGGTATTTCTATTGCTTTTGCTTACTTATGTGAATGCATGAATACATGTGTGTGTACATGTGTGCATTTAGAGGATTAACCAAGTGTTTAGGACTTGTATTGAAACCACTTATGGTTGAGTAGGAAAGATTCAATACCATTTAATCACTTTATTTACTAGTTATTTCAACCATTTAACAACTGCTGCCATGGACCTATCTGGCAGTCCATATGTCTGCCCTTTCACCATTCATACATTTAGCCATTCATCCATCCATCTGTCCACCTCCTGCCTCATTTTACAAGAAAATGTGCAGAGCCTTCTAAGAACATACATAATCATAGAATGAAATATAAAAAAGTAAAACTAAGACCAGAGAAGGTAGAAAGTAGAAAAGAATATCAAGACCAGTGAGACCGAGACATGAAATAAAGAATGCTATCTCTATTATGAGCGACTTCTTTGATATCTAGAAGTACTGAAGTCTACTTTGCTTATTCTACTTTAAATAGATTAATCGAATTAAGCGTTCAACACATCAGACACTTGGTAGTATACAGTTCTATTTATTATACAGAGAGGATAAAGAAATATGTGGTGAAAATAAAGGAACAGAAAAAGTAATATGTGGTAAAACCTCTCTCTCCCTAGCCTGTGCTTCCACGTCTGACCCTGGAGCTGGATACTCATCAGTCCCAGCATTCCTCCATGGGACAGTATGACCCCGTTGCTGCCAGGCTCAAGTTGAGTCTCACAGCATAAGAGGCAGGATGTTCTCCATAACATTCTCATCATCTGCTTATCCCGTCCCTTCCTGTCTATCCTTCAGATCAAGGTCCACCTCCCTCAAGGCTGTAGCTGCTGAAGTGGGCCTTGGTCTACTCATTCCTAATACCCACTATGATGAATGAGGTCTACTTGATTATTTATTATTGATGCATCTGATTTATCTTGCTTAGGGAGAGCAAGTTTAGCAGTGGCAAAATGCAAAATGTTTTGGTGGCCAGGTTTCAATAACAGTACAAAGTTATCTGTAATCTACTATATGGCATATTCAAAATGTTCTTAACATCTAAATGAAAATGCTCAGTATGTCTCTCATTTTATCTTTTCTCTAGGTGAGATAATCACAGTTCTATTCTATAAGAAATTCCCCATATGTAGTTATACATAGTCCTCAGTGTCATTTATATGGCAACTGTAATAGTAGGTTTCCTACAACTCTTTGTTGTAGTAGCTTTTGATGAAAGCTTACAAAATGAAATCAAAGTGTAATTCTATGTGGGACTAGATAGTAAGATCCAAGCATGATTTTTTCCAGTGGTTTAGCTTAATTCAACATATGACATAAATAGATTTTACACAAATGAATGGATTGCTGTCCTTCCGTCTTCCATAAATATAACTTTAAAAAATAATCCTGTAATTTGCAATGATGTGGATAAACCTGGAGGATATTATGTTAAGTGAAATTAGCCAACCAAAGAAAGACAAATACCATATGATCTCACTTATATGTGTAATCTAAAAAAAGTTAAACTCATAGAAGTCAAAGGTAGAATGGTGGTTACCAGGGACTGAGTATGGAGTTGGAGAGATGTAGGCCCAATGCTACAAAATTTCTGTTAGAAAGGAGGAATAAGTTCAAGAGATCTATTGTACAACAAGGTGTCTAAAGTTAATAACAATGTATTGTATACTTGAAAATCACTAAGAGAGTAGATTTGAAGTGTTCTCACTACAAAAGATGATAAGTACAAGAGGTAAAGTGTATGTTAATTAACTCCATTAAGCCATTCCGCAATGGATACATATTTCAAAACATTTCATACACTATAAACATACCATTTTTATTTGCCAATTATGATAAATAATTTTTAAAAGGGAAAAATAGGCTTTTGATAGGAATTGGGCATCTGTCAAGATCAAGGTTACATAGTTTGGCAATGGCCTGTGGTATGTAATGAGGGTGAATCTAAATTCTTGGAAATTCAAATAAGGAAGTGCATAGTTTGTCATTTTTTTGAGACAAGGTCTAATTAGGGACTTGTTTTTTTGAGACAAGGTCTCACCCTGTTACCTAGGCTAGAGTTCAATGGCATGATCACAGCTCACTGCAGCTTTGACCTCCTGGGCTCAAGTGATCCTCCCACTTCATCCTCCTGTAATAGCTGGTACCACGGGTGACACCATGCCAGGCTATTTTTATTTTTTTTAAATATGGAGGAAGTCTCCTTCCCTATGTTGCACAGGCTGGGTTTGAACTCCTGGGTTCAAGGGATCCTCTTGCCTTGACCTCTCAAAGTGATGAGATTACAGGCATGCACCACCACGCCCAGTCTAATTAGGGATTAGTAACAGAGCAGTGACTCACAAAGAGATTTAATCTTATTTGACTCATCTCTTTCTTATAACAGTCATATATTTTATCTTGTTCTCCCTAACATATTAGTATAGGTATATTTTAAGCATACCAAAATATATGAAAAACCAAATTTATGTGAATTATAAGTTAAAAATTAATAATTAACTTTTACAGAAGGACTGTCTACTAATAAAATGACTAGAAATTCTGTTCACCGTGTAACATTTTGTTCCATGTAACAATTCTTGTACAAAGCAAGGTATGATTGTAGGAAAACAGCAGGAAATACAGAGAATTTACAAGAAACAATTGACATTTATTGAGATTGAACTTGTACTATATTCAAGATACCATTTGAGACATTTCACAAAGGAACAACGTGAAATCAGACACAGCACCAGTAATACATATCTATTATTTCCTTTTCAAAAAATCAATCATGGCTTGTGTGGTTTGGGGAACCTGGAACTACTCTGTCCCCCAGACTGGGTGCCCTTGCTGGGGCTGTGGAGCCGCTAGGATTTCATAGAGCAGAATTTGCAATCCAGCTAGTTCTAATCTTGCCTACTTAGTTTTCGGTGTAGTCGGGGAAAGATGAGTTGTACATGAGACAATATCATTATGAACAGGAGAAACCCAAGTGGCAGGAGCAATAGTTGCTGTTGGAGAAATGCTGCCTCCACATTTTGATTTTCTGTCTTGTTCTTATCTACTTGATACTTGATGGTGCTTGGTACCATATTCACAATGAGTTTGTGAATTCTAGGAGGCAGCTAAAATTAGGAGAATGTCTCTAAATTCTTTCTTGCTTTATCTCTGAAAATGCTAAACTGAAAAGTATAAATATGTTAAAGAAAAGCTCAAAGAGAAATAAAGAAAAAATGAGAAAAAGAAAGCCTGCAGCATACAAAATGAGTCAGTGCCTTTAAAGCACTAGTAGATTACGGACCCCAAAAGGGCTTTTGTACAACTGTTGAAAAAACAGTATGTCCACTGGGTAATGATAGACAAAAAAAAGGGAACCCAAGGAACTCTTTTCAGTTAAATAGTTACATAATTAAATAGACTCTTGAGTAATTTTTTCTTTATAAATGTCATTACGTTTGTGAACCAAACACCTAAGTATCTTTGTTTTGATCTATTTTCTTCTAGGCTGATTTAGACCCTCAAAGACCACCAAGGCCAGAAGTAAAAATTACTAGTCCAGAAGAAAATGAAAACAACAAACAAAACAAGGACTATGCTGCCATGGCATAGAAGATTTTTAAAAGGAGAGTATCTGGATCACAAGAAAAATGAAGGGTTATAAAACTTGAAAGAGAAGCACATAGTCATTTCTGAATATAATGTGACACTATGGTCGAATACTACCTACTGAATTTTAACATTAGAAGCACAGTGGAAAGACCAGATAACTTTAAATGGCTACTAAAGGATAATTACTTATTTTATTGCATGTGTTTTAAAAAGTCATATAGAAATATTAAATAAGAGGGACAGAGTAGAATTTGCACTGTAAGACAATTTGCCACTTGTATTTGTAAAGGATGAAAAATAGGATCAGTCTTATTGTACGCTTTATTATAAATTTAGAAGGCAGTTTATTCTAAAGAATTTTTGTCTAGGAAGGCATAGAATTTTAAAGAACTGGTAATAGGAAAGCATGTACTATTTTCTTAAAGCAATAAACTCTTGAATGAACAAATTGCGATTTACTTTCAGACATAATTTGGAGACGGCAACAGATCAAAATGTGTCCATGATTTGTTAACATGCCTTTCTTTCTTCCTCCTTAGCCAAAATCCACCTTACAAAGACAGTGTGAGGTGTTCATTTTGGTGGGCGGAAACATTGGTTCAGAGTGTTAGTGACTAGTATTGCCATGCCTTTCCTTCAGTGCTTTCAGGCTTGCGTGCTTGTGGCTGCAATGGTGCACACTCAGGAAGGAATTGTAAAGGAGCACCCGGTTATATTATAAAGCCTGGATGTATGGTTTGCAGATAATGGAAATCCTATGGATTTTCACTGATCCAGTCTATCTTTATCAATAGTATGGCTCACTTCTCTCTCATGTTATTAAATTAGAGAACCTGATATTGGCTATTCCAAAGATTAAATTATTTTCAAATAGTTTTAAACAAAAATAAAACAGTGTATTAGGAAGAAAAAAGTAGACTATATGAAGAGTTTGTGACTACTCAATTTACTTGTTTTTTGTCTTATTTCTATTAGAACTGTTTTACTATATTTTTGCCCTAGGGATATCAGCAAATATTTACTTTTCCTAGCATGATATATTTAGAATTTCAAGCAAATTTCTTTATAATTAGAAGGCATCTGATAGAAATTGTTGAGAAAAACTTTAAAGTTACTATAATGAAACCAATGCCTGAAGCACAACTTTGTGGACTGATTAAATTGATTTATAGTTGCCTTGTGAGGTATACATGGGGAAAACATAAAAACAATTTCATTCTTTTTTTGAATTCTTAAGAGATGTTCTTCCATAAATATAGAAATAATATATTTTTCTTAAAGGATATATTTTTAATGATGTGGAAGTTGTAAGCTTGAAATTTTCCAGTGCTTTTCTAAAATTCATAGTTATAAGTTTAAAAGATTTTTTTCTCTTCCAGGTTTCATTTGGAATAAAGAGTTGGCAGTTATATAAGTACTTTATAATACTATAGAAAATAGATGTGTTTTTTCTTAACACAATTTTAGTATTTTCCACAGATCAGAAGTGTAAACAGAGATGATAATGTAACAGTATTTGGAAGAGATAATGACACAAGGATATAGTGATCTGGGAGCATGAATTATAAACAGGGTACTATGTTTCTGGTATAAAATCTAAATTGTGCTTTCTACTAGCCTTTTTCAAATGGGATGATATAAAGTGCTGTGGGCTATAAGCAACAATCTTGGGTAGCTAGGCAAATAGACCAATTAGTCATTATTATTATTATTATTTGAGGTGAAGTCTGGCTCTTGTCGCCCAGGTTGGGTGCAGTGGCACGATCTCGGCTTATCGCAACCTCTGCCTCCGCAGTTCAAGTGCCTGAGCCTCCTGAGTAGCTGGGATTACAGGCGTCCACCACCACGCCTGGCTAGTTTTTGTATTTTTAGTGGAGATGGGTGTTTCACCATGTTGACCAGGCTGGTCTCAAACTCCTGACCTCAGGTGATCTACCCGCCTCAGCCCCCAAAAATGCTGGGATTACAGGCGTGAGTCACCGCACCCAGCCCCAATTGGTCTTTTAGTATTACATATGTACACTATTACTGGGTCTGGAGTTAATGATTTCAAATAGTTTATTAAAATAACTGATTAAATGTAAGAAATTATAACTAATTATCAAGGTGATTCTCTTTACTTCAATAGAGAGTTTCTCTTTCTCTTTTCCTCCTTTAATAAAAATATTTCTCTTTTTTTTTTGTCGTTTTATTCGTTATATTATGAAGCTTAGGTTTTAGGAAACTCCTTGAGCGTCATTTTAATGATGCACAACGTTGATATTTTACACGAATAATAACGTTTGGTATTTTAAATATACTTCAAGGAGGTAGTCGGCCACAATAACTTCACCAAAAAAACTTAAAAATGGGGACATATTCATCCCTTGTGTGTGTATATTTTACCACCTGTTGACAAGATACAATTGTGACCTATTTTGAGGGGATGAATAACGACTTGTCACTTTAAGACACTTTGCAAACATGTTACTAAAAAAAGGTGCCTACCCAAGGAAAAAATCATTCACTGGGAATTAAAATTGTGGATGTCACTTCAGAGGTGACTTTAACATAAATGCTAAAAGTTCATTCGCCTCGCAAATGTGGCAGTTTTATCTGTGGGGAATGGTGGTCTCTATAGCAGACTAGCTCCCCAAATTAAATGAAACTCATTGACAGACCTGGGACCATTTATGTGAGTGGACAGATAAGATCTTGGTTAGGCTTCATGTACTGTTTTCTAGAGAGGGTGCTATGGAAAACTTATGATGCTTTTATGTGATGACCCATATAATGCTTTAAGGTGTTAATTCTTTGTGATGCTATATACATAGTTTTTATAGTTTTAATTTTATGAAACTACTTTGTTAAACTTATCTGGATTTTAAGACGCTTGTAAACAAATGATTAGTAAAATTGGGACATTAAGAATTTTACAGAGCAAATAAAGAAGATTTTGACAAAAGTCATTTTGAGGCTAAGGATGTTTTACCTGGGTTAGCTTCTGTTAAAATAGCTATTGAGTGCCCATTGACCTATAGTTATAAAATATGATACTATGACCATAAAATAACTTTTTACTTGTTATTCTTCTCTATGACCTTAGGATGACATTTTTTTTTTTCTATGCCTTTTTGGGGAATATTAGGATGCCACATTCATAGGAAAAGTGTGATGCTACAATGTCTCCTGTTTTATTATAAATGTGTGAATTCTTGCTATGTGGTGTGTGAAGACAGAACTATCCCATACATATGTGGTTCAGAGTGAGACATCTCTAGGCTCACAGTTGTGAACCCATATTACTATAGTATTATTCATGCTAACTCTTCCAATTTATAGCTCATAAACGTCTTCAAGATTTTCACTGAATGACCTACCTTATACACAAAGGATAAAGTTCATTCACCTAGAAAAAATCTGCATTTAAATTAGTGACTGCAAGACAATAGGAAGCTTTCTTTCATTTTTTGTTCAACAAACAGCAAAAGCAAAGTTTGAAAAGTAGATTAATTGATGAACAGAAAGCATCTCATGGAAACTGTTGCCAATCTGAACAGAAATATAGCATGAAGACATAGATATGTATCAAATACTTATATAGATGCACTCACACACTTTAAAACATTAAAAAGGCCTCCCGAGGCACAGTGTTATTCATAAAACAAAGCTCTTTTGGGTGAAGTTGAGAGAAGTGATGAGTTAAAACGTGAGAGGAAATGCTAAGAAATGATATATATTATGGTGCTTTAAATCTTGATTTCCTAAGACTTTAAGAGATTTAAAATTCTTCTCCAAATAAGAAAGAAACCAGCATGTCAATGAAAAATGTATTCTAGGGAGGTGTTGAAACAAATCTGGTTTTTAAAATGTGATATATCACATAAACCAAAACAGAAACCAAGACATATATATCTTGTTTTCCTGAAGTAACTTCAGAGCATGGGTCCTTTCCATCAACCTTAAGCACAGTACATTTCAGGTGCAGATTCTTTTATACCAACACAGACTCTGTTATTACTGTTTGTGACCGTGTGTGTGCATGTGTGATTTACATAGAGGTATCAAGACTCTTTCATACCAGTTAGCCAGGTGTATCACAAATGGAAAGACCTACTTATTGGTCCACTAGTTTATATAATGTTCAGGTTCAGTGCAGAAGCATTTTGGCATTCTTATGTTAATGTACTCCAGGAATGAAACCTTTTTTTTTTTTCTTTTGAGACGGAGTCTCGCTCTGTTGCCCAGGCTGCAGTGCACTAGGCTGTAGTGCAGTGGCGCGATCTCAGTTCACTGCAAGCTCCACCTCCCAGGTTCATGCCGTTCTCCTGCCTCAGCCTCCCGAGTAGCTGGGACTACAGGTGCCCGCCACCACGCCCAGCTAATTTTTTTTTTTTTGTATTTTTAGTGGAGACGGGGTTTCACCCTGTTCACGAGGATGGTCTCGATCTCCTGAGCTCGTGATCCACCCACCTCGGCCTCCCAAAGTGCTGGGATTACAGGCGTGAGCCACTGCGCCTGGCCAATGAAACCATTTTTTAAAGGTAAGTATTATTCTAAGATGATGAACACATACAGTTCTTTGTCATTAAATATCATTTTTGTAAATACCATAAGATTTTTCCTTTTTAAAACATGTCTGGGCATTTAGATGGGACTGATTTTTGTTCTCCCTACATGAAATTTGTATATTTCCTCCCATGAAGTTAGAGTGACATGAATGGGAAATACAAGAGTGTTCCTTTATGTTGATAGGGAAAAAGATACTGTTTTTTGAAGATGCGTAACATCTTGTAGGACATGGGGAGTTAGGAAAATTTTTTTAAATGTCTGCATTACCATAAGGCATTTATAAAATCAGGAGGTAACCAGTGGAGCTCCATTGACTTATGCCAACAACGACTTCAGCTTTACTCTAAGAATGGGACCAAATGAATTCTCTGTAGTTTTATCAGCTTGAACCATATAGTTTAATTGTGTTTCATTTATTGTCACTAATGCAGTGACATATGGAAAGAGGGAATGATTGTAGTCATTCTTAGAAGAATTTTCGAGAAAGCTTGTTTTGTCTTTTGCTTCAGTGTTTCTTCTTGTGTTTTAAATCTTTAATGGGTACAATGATAATGGGTGATTGTTGATGTAAGTAAAGATTAAATTGAGCTCATTGTTTTTATATAATTATGTTTAGAATGCCTCTTTAAGGAAAATTATTTGTGTTTTGATCAAATTATGAGCATTTAGATTTTTCTGTATCAGTGCATGCTCTAAAATGCAGAAGTTTACTCTCTCTTTTGAGTAAATAGACCTACATTATATATAATCAAAATATGTTTAGATGGTTTATTGCTTGTTTAGGATGTTGTGTTGCTAATATTTCATGTATTAATCCTTTTTACAGCATTTTTTTTTTCACAAATACTAGAAACATTTTTGACTTAATATCATGTAGAAATTCAGCACATTAAAAGATACTTCTGTTTCTGTTTGGAATGGATATTCAGCTTCATT
The DNA here is from genome assembly GCF_047675955.1 of Chlorocebus sabaeus. Lineage (NCBI taxonomy): Eukaryota > Metazoa > Chordata > Mammalia > Primates > Cercopithecidae > Chlorocebus > Chlorocebus sabaeus. Next base: position 24,109,836 of record NC_132920.1, on the reverse strand, counting down.
ATGTAAAGATTTTTTTTTTTTTGTTAACAGTTTCACATACATGATGTTTATTTGATAAAAATTTTAGGTATATTCAAAATGTCATCATTATTTTATGAAATAGTTTTATAGAAACATAGGTCCAGAATTTTTATTATAAAGGCATATTTAAAAACAGAATAAGGTGCACACATTACATGCTTTTTGTGTACATATATCTATAGGAGTCAATTTACAATTTTCCAAAAACATTCTGCTTTAGTTTGTGGATATTCACTGCTTTCATTCTATTTTTGAATTAAATAGTTTTGCTATTTTCTCTATGTTTGAGAAACGAACAGTTAAGCACAAGCATTTTGTTTTGTTGATATAACAAATGTGTGATTGAATCCCATGACTAAGAGTACATTAATATATTTCTTGTGCACATGATCAGTTTATCTTTGTTATTCCATATGAGTGAAAAAAAAAACAAAAAAGCAAGCCTCCGCAACAAATGAGGCATCTAAATTGCCAGAGTCAAATCTCTTTAGACTACATGGTTAATTGACATTAGAAACTTTCTACCACCAACAATGTAATTTCTACAAGGTATTGCAAAATTGCTAGCATGTGTTCGTTGTAAAATACTTATTTATGAAAATAAACAGCTTTCCTGCAGGTATCCAAGTGTGTTTTTTTCCCCCTGGTGGGACTCTATTAAATTCTTCTATAGGATTCTCAAATGCCCTCATCATCAAGTTCAGTCCTTCATTAAAAAGAGAAATGATGTAGGATGTCCTACACTTACTTCACTTTTGGTTGATTTAACAAATTCGTTGCTTTAATAGTAACAGAAATCATTTTAAAAATACAAAGACAAATACACATTAAGTTCAAAGCTAGATAAGGCAACTCCCATCGGTTACACTATATTTGTTCTTTTTGGCTACAGATAACTGTTAGGATTGTCCTGGTTCTCTTTTAATTTCTGGCTACTAATTTAGTGACTTCTCTTAATTCTTTCAATCCCTAAGATCTCCCTGAGCAATCTCATTCACAATCATGATCTTGACAGCTACCTATGTGCTTTCGACTTCCAAATCTGTATCTCAAGGTTGGGCTTCTCCCTGGGAGCTGCAGACCTATGTATATAACGTTCAGTTGGATGTCTTATAGTTACTTCCAACTCAAATGTTCTCTTCTCTTGAAAATACCTGTTCAACATGTTGTTGATTTCTATAAGTGGATCTCGTATTCAGTACCTTACTGAATTTTTTTTTTTTTGAGATAGAGTCTTGCTTTGTCACCAGGCTGGAGTGCAGTGGTATGATCTTGGCTCACTGCCACCTCTACCTCCCAGGTTCAAGCGATTCTCTTGCCTCTGCCTCCTGAGTAGCTGGGATTACAGGCGCCCGCCACCACCCCCAGCTGATTTTTGTATTTTTAGTAGAGGCGGGGTTTCACCATGTTGGCCAGGATGGTCTCGATCTCTTGACCTCGTGATCTGCCCGCCTCAGCCTCCCTAAGTGCTGGGATTACAGGCGTGAGCCACCGTGTCTGGCCCTGAACTACTTCTTAGAAGTGGTTTGTAGTTTCTGTAGGACTTTAAAAAAGACAGTAATATTATCTGCAAAAGTAACATTTGTTTTTTCCTGTTTTGATCCTTAAAATTACTACTTTTTTTCTTATCTTATTGAACAAGCTATAACCACTAGCACATATTGGATGGAAGCAGCAATGGCAGATATTTTTGTCTTCCCTTAACATTGAGGGAACGCTTCTAGTATTTAACATTAAGTGTGATGTTTGCTTATGTGTCTGGTAGATGCCTTATTTCAATTTACTGCTAGTTTTCTAAGAGTTTTATTTTATTTGAAAACTCTGAGTTCATGAGTTATGAATGAATTTTATGAAACTCTGCATCCATTAAGATTGCTATGTTTCTCCTTTAGTTTAGTTTAGTTTTTTTTTTTTTGAGACAGAATCTCGCTCAGTCGCCCAGTCTGGAGTTCAGTGGCACGATCTCAGCTCACTGCAAGCTCCGCCTCCCAGGTTGACGCCATTCTCCTGCCTCAGCCTCCCAAGTAACTGGGACTACAGGCGCCCGCCACCACGCCCAGCTAATTTTTTGCATTTTTAGTAGATACGGGGTTTCACTGTGTTAGCCAGGATGGTCTCAATCTCCTGACCTCGTGATCCACCCGTCTCGGCCTCCCAAAGTACTGGGATTACAGGCGTGAGCCACCGAGCCCGGCCTCCTCTAGTTTTTTAAATGTTGTAAATTACATTACTTTGTTCTCTAATGTTAAACTGTTCTTACATGCTTAAGACAAACAATAATTGGTTATATATCATTTTTACATGTTTCTGGGTTTGATTTGCTAATATTTAGCATATTTATACCTATGTAAATAGAATTGATCTATTTTGATTGTTTTCATACATCCTCTTTTCTGGTTATGGTAGTAAGGTTATGTTAGCTTCATAAAATAAGGAAGAGGGCTTTCTACTCACTAAAACGTTTGTAGGTTTGGGTCATCTCTTTCTTGAGTGTTTCATTACTTATAAAACTACCTCAGCCTGGTATTTGTGTGTGTGTGTGTGTGTGTGTGTATATGATTAAAGTGGTTTTTCTTTTTTAAAATTCAACTTCTTTTCTGGTTACCTGTCTATTCAGGTTTTCTGCTTCTTGGCAATCCTTATTTCTTTAAAAAATTGTTCATTTCTTTCATATTTTCAAATTTATTTGGCAAAAGTTATTTATGGTATTTTTAGACCTTTTAAAAACTCTTGCCTAAATGTAGTCATGTTCTCTTTTTCCATTTCCAATATTGTTTACATCTGCTTTTCTGTTTCTTGTTCAATATTGCCAGATACTTGTTTTTATTAATGTTTTCTGAAACAACACATTTTTTAATCCTTTGTACTATTTTTTTCTATTTCCTTATTGCTCTTATCACAAATACTTCCTTTCTTCTGCTTTCTGTGTTTTCTGTAATTCCTTAAGTTGAATGCCTTTCTAATTACATTTTGGCTTTATTCATTTCTAACATGCTTTTGAGGCTATAAATTTACTAGTGTGTATCATATTAGCTATAACCTCAGATTTTGATGTAAATTATTTTTTATGGTCATTTGGCTTTAAATAGGTTTTGTAATTTTCTGTTTGTTCATTGACTCATGGGTAAATGTGTGCTGTGAGTGCTCTACCCAGATCCCATTTCACTTGGCTGGTGCACCCACCTGTCAAATGCTATGTGTGTTCTTTCACTTTAGCACAGCCACTGTAACTATGACAAGTCCTTGCACTGGCAAGTGGCACATAGCTGACCAAGATGGTCACAACTACACCTAGGGATGCTTTTTCATCACCCCTGAGTGACTGTTTACTTGCTTCAGAGAATTGCCCACAGTCGAACAGAAGCTGCCTTGGCCGGGATGTTCCCTCCTTGCATTAATAGCTTGCAGTCAACAGCAGACTGACCGAAAAAGAAAGGTGTCATCCCTTTGCTTCAAGGTGGGACTAACTCTGATGCAGTGTGTGCATTGGAGTTGCACACTCTGCGTCCCTTTGTCTCAAGGTGGGATCAGGCTGCAGGTACTTTTCGACTACATCTTGCAATACTTGTAATCTGCATCTCGGGCTACATCTTGCTTTACTTTCCCCTCCACCCTGTCCTGCTTCTCCCACTCCTCTTATGAACCATCCCTCAATAAACTATAGAAGAATCCCCATCTCAGGTTCTGCATCTAGGGGGCCCAACTTAAGACAGGGTATCGGAAGAGCTTAGGCTTTGGAAATAGATTTTTCAGGATAGAATTCTGGAAATGGATAACTTGCGGGCCTGACAGCAATGGATATCTCATCACTGGAGGTAAATGGAAATGTTAGTCTCTGGCAGGTTGTAGCAGTGTGGTTGTGAAGATTTTCATCTGCAGCAAACTGGGACAGTATATAGGTTGAAAGGGATGCACTAACTAGTGCAATGCCTGTGGAGTTTGGAGTGTAAACCAAAAAGGGACTGAGACAGATCTCAGTCGATTAGAAGTTTATTTTGCTAAGGTTGGGGACGTGCCTGGGAATAGGAACAAAAGTTACTGTAGGATCTGTGACCGGTGCTTTTTCCATAAAGGATTTTGGAAATTTCAGTATTCAAGGGGAAAGAGCAAGCAGGCGGGGAAGAAAAAAGTGAGGGAGGGTAAGCAATAAGGCAACTGATTACAGTCTTGTGAGCCTTTGAGTAGCACTCAGTGAATCTATATTTTACTTGCGATTAAAAAGAGAGTAGGGGAAAAAGTCAATTAGGCATTTGTCTCACACTCAGTAAATCTATGTTTCATATAAGATAAAGTAAGCATGTGAAATTATAGCTATCTGGGAACAAAAGAAAAGCAGTTTTGTTGTTGTTTGTTTTTGGTGTGACTCAGCTCCCAAGCTTAACTTTCCCTTTGGCATAATGAGTTTGAGGTTCTGACATTTTACTTTTCTTTCACAGGAGGTATGTGCAGAAATAGTAACTCTAAGGCAGATTATGGAATTAGGTTGCTTTCACCACGCACGCTTTAAGAATTGAAAAACAAATGACAGACTCAGATCTATTAACCATTCAAAGCCAAGCGTGAAATTCAGAGGACTTCACTGGTAACACTTAAAAGAATACTTTTCCCCCACATTCAAAAGCAGATAGAGCTGAAGATCAGAACTAGTACTTAATAAGAGATACTGAGTTCTCAGCCTAGGCAAGTTTCCCCCAATGTCAAGTCCTTAATGGGGAAGGATTAGAACCCCAGGACTTGGTGTAGGACAATCAGGGTACATGCACTTGAGAACTTGGAACCTCCTCCACTTTCCTCTGAACCATTTGCATGTGTGGAAATGATCCGTTCTCCTTTGTCGGAAGGTAGAGGCCCCTCATTACCTGAAGTCTATGCAGAGGCCTCAAATGGGAGCAGAGCCCACTTACTAGACAATGCTTACTCTCCTGCAAGAAACAGGGTGGCATGCCTAGAGTTAATTCTGAGGGTGTTGGATCAACTGGGGGAAGAGTATATAACTGGATAAGGAAGAGTTTGTAAATTTGGGGCCATGCCCTGGTGACACAGGATTGAAACCCCCCAGCAAGGGTCCTGAAAGACGGATCTCATGTGCTGCTGGGATGACTCTTGGAAGACTGCAAAAAGCACATGTTCCAATTACATGAAGTAGAGGTTCCAGACTGTGATGGCAGACTATGGAGGAAGGGATCAAAAGGCACAATGATATGAGCATGCCAGATTGAGTCTCCTATATAAAACAGAGAAGTGTTAGGAGAGCTTGTAGGCACAACATTTGTCAAGGTGTTCAGTGTACTGCTGAACACCAGCATTTTAGAGAAGCTCAGTAGTGGCTATACTAGGTAAGGTGGAAAGTAGGAGATGCCATTGGAAAACTGAGTTCTCTAGCAGCAGTAAAGATAATGGGGGTCCCAGAATAGCACTTAACCATCAGAAGCAAGGTGGGAATTATTATGGACAGCAACATTGGAATGACAACCAGAAGGCCTTGACTTGCAGGATCTGTAAAGATGGTCAACAGGATATGGTGTTTCTAAAGGCAAGACGTATGGGCAGCTATCAAGGGTGTGCTTCATGTATTTTATCAAGTGGAGTAAAGAATGGTTGAACAGAAGGCTGAGGTCAGCTGTTCCAATAAACAGTGAACATCCTTTGGCTGGGTTTCATCCTGAACTATTTTTTAGTCAGAACTCATCAGCTGAAGAAGCTGGGTCCTCATGAGGAGGACTCAGAAACACCCTGGCATAGGCAGTTTAGTTATTCCTCAAGTCCTTCCCCAAAGTGACCTACAAGCCAATTCCTCAGATAATCTAGACACTGACAAAAGGGAAATGCAAAGCTTTTTTGAGCACTGTTGGATTCCAAGTTGACACTGATTCTTGAAGACCCAAAGTAACACGTGGTCTCTATTACAGTAGGACATATGAGAGTGAGATAATATATGGAGTCCTCACCAAAGTCCATCGCACAGTGGGTCCTCTGCATGCACGGACCCAGTGAGTGGTCATATTTCTTCAGTCCCAAATGTATAATCAGAATCACCATTGTTAGCTGTTGACAGAATCTTTACACGTGAGTCCCCATGAACCATAGATTTTCTTATTTTTTATAATTATAAGCTGTCTTCTACTGGAAGGACCTACGAATCATAGAATAAGAGGTATTATAGTAGAAAAGGCCAAGTAGAAGCCTCTGAAATGCCTCCTCCCAGACCAGTAAAATAAAATATCACATATTGAGGGAATGGGAGGTATTAGTGCTATCCTCAAATATGTAAAGGATGCAAGGGTAGTAGTCCCCGTTACATCCCTGTTTAATTTACTAGTCCGGCTACAGCAAAAAGTGAATGGATCATGGTGATGATAATGTACTACCATCACTTAAAGTAGCAGCCTCAATTACAAAAGGTTGTGCCAGATGCAGTATCTTTATTAGAGAAGATGAACACAGCCTCTGTTCATTTTATGTGGCTATTGGGATAGGCGTTCTTCTCAATTCCTATGAGGAAGGAGAATCAGAAGCAGTTTGCATTTCAATGGACTAGACAAATAAATTTATGGTCTTGCTAAAGGGCTATGGTTTTTCTTTGGATAGCACTACTACTGTGACAGCACTTTTTGGTTAGTGTGAGAATAGCCATAACTTTTTTCATTCTCTTTCATCCTTTCTGTACCATTATAAGAGTATGTCTTTTAAATGGCAAATAACTGGATTAAAAAAAATTAATCTATGAATCATTGTCTTTTATATAGGAAGTTAATTCAATTTACATATATTTTGACTTCATTCTATTTTGCTATTTCTATTTTTCATATTTTCTCTCCTAATTCTGGAAAATTCTCAGATACTATCAAGTATTACCTCAGTCTTATTTCAATTTTTCTCTCTTTTATCTCTTTTTGGATACATAGAGGATATTTAATTCTTTTTCCAAGTCTCAGTCTTTCTTTTATATTTTTATTCGTTCATATCTTTATTCTGGGTTATGGGTAATTATTTCAGATCTTTCTTCAGTTCCTTAAATCTTTTTTTAGCTGCATCCAATCTGCTGTTTTTTTCTTTCATTTTGTTTTTAAGATTAATGACTATGGTTTTCATTTTTAGAAGCTTTATTTGGTTTTCTCAAATTTGGTTTTCTTTTTTTTTGTCTTCTCAGAGATCTTGTTCTTTCATTACATTTTCTATGCCTTTTACAATTTTAATAATTTTGAACATATGTAAATATTCAGTTACAGATACCCACACTTTTACAAATTATATTTGTTTCCTTAAGTGCCCGTTTTCCCATCTGTTGTGTCTGCTCAGCTTCTCTCATCAGGGTTCCTTTCTTGTATGGCCTGCACGTTTTTATTGTGAGCTTATCTTTGGATTCTTTGCTTGCATGACACGTTTATACTCTGGGTTGTAGAAGTCTTTCACATTTCCTTTTGCCAATGTCCTAGAGCTTTCATGGTTCTTAGACCAATATTATGTCTATTCTTTTGATTTTGGAGTCCCAAACTACTTGGGTAGTATATGTTTGAGACCTGCATGTTATAGAATTGGATTTGACTTGAATAGGTTTTTTTTTTTTTTTTTTTTTTTTTTTTTTTTTTTTTTTTTTTTTTTTGTAACTACCAAGAGGCTAGGGTGGATAGCAAGAAGTCTTGTTTCCATGCTGTTTCTAGGAGCCTCGGAGAGTAGGCTGTTTCTAATTCGCCATTCATAAACTAATTCGCCTGGCTTCAAGCAATTCAAGCAAGTCCAGACTGTTGCATGAGGGAACCTATGTTAGGGAGAGGTCTCATATTCTTTTTTTCTCACTTTGAAAAACCTGTGTTAAGGTATTTATTACAAACTCATAACTAGCATTACATTTGATGGTGAGAGTGTATGCTTTCTTCCTCCGATTAGACACCACATATTCTCCTATCACAGTTCTTGGTCCTTAATTCAAAGTAAAATATCAAATAACAGTCAGAAATAATGACAGAGTAAAGGACAATACATGAAAGTAATAATCACATAAAACCATACTTCATGAGAAAATTTATGTACTTAAAAATTGACACCAACTCTTTTTTTTCCTTTTTTTTTGAGATGGAGTCTCGCTCTGTTGCTGAGGCTGGAGTGCAGTGGCATTGTGTCGGCTCACTGGAACCTCTGTCTCCTGGGTTCAAGCAATTCTCCTGCCTTAACCTTCTGAGTAGTTGGGACTACAGGCACTCACCACCACACCTGGCTTTATTTTATTTGTATTTTTAGTAGAGACGGGATTTCACCATGTTGGTTAGGTTGGTCTCGAACTCCTGACCTCAGGTGATCCACCCACCTTGGCCTCCCAAAGTACTGGGATTGCAGGCGTGAGCCACTGCACCCGGCCAACACCAACTCTTTATTAGCAAAGAAAACAAAGTTTTATACACCCAAATTGAGAAGTTTTTGTCATAATAACAGACGGAATATATAAAATGAGTGAGGATATCCAGAAGCTGTCACAAAGGTGAGTAAAAAAATCCCGACAATTAGCAAAGACTCATTTTTCAATGGCCGATTAATTGCAAAACTATTAAACAACTATATAAAAATTAAATCTACCTATATATAAGAAGTACATTTAAGGCCAGGCGCAGTGGCTCACATCTGGGATCTCAGCACTTTGGGAGGTCGAGATGGGTGGATCACCTGAGGTCAGGAGTTCGAGAACAGCCTGACAAACATGGTGAAACTGCATCTCTACTAAAAATACAAAAAATTAACCGGGCGTGCTGGCGGACACCTGTAATCCCAGTTACTCGGGAGGCTGAGGCAGGATAATCACTTGAACCTGGGAGGCGGAGGTTGCAGTGAGCTGAGATCACGCCACTGCACTCCAGCCTAGGCAACAAGACCGAAACTTCGTCTCAAAGAAGTACATTTAAATTCACACAATGATTCAACACAAGAACACCACTACCTGTTAAACTCCTATACTATTGCTCATGTACAGAATTCCCACCTCAGTGTTCTCTTGCAAAAGCAGTGAAAATTCATAGTCCAGAGACCCTCTTTAATAATGAGCCATTGATAAACACAGTACATTTATGAGTCATATAACATTTTGTTCATGTTTTGAATTTTCTTAAGAATTCTACAAAAATTAATTGACATCAGGTTTTCCATATTTATAGACTTTCATTCCAGTAGTTTTCATATAATTTTAAAAATAATTGTTAACATTGAGAACTTTCCTGTATTTTCCATACTGCCAGGGTTTCAATCAGGTGTGCATTCTTTTTATTTATTCTTTTTTTTTTTTTTTGAGATGGAGTCTTACTCTGTTGCCCAGGCTGGAGTGCAGTGGCATGATCTTGGCTCACTGTAAGCTCTGCCTCCCAGGTTCAAGCAATTATCCTGCCACAGCCTCCTGAGTAGCTGGGATTACAGGCTTGTGCCACTATGCCCGGGTAATCTTTGTATTTTTAGTAGAGATGGGGTTTCACCATGCTGGCCAGGCTGGTCTCAAACTCCTGACCTCAAGTGATCCCCCCTCCTTGGCCTCCCAAACTGCTGGAATTGTAGGAGTGAGCCACCGTGCCCAGCCACATGCACATTCTTATAAGGTCCATCTCCAGTGTGCAGTCGTGTCTTTTTTTTTTTTTTTTTCTGCCTTGCATGGGCATAAGGCTGGATTCCATCCCTGCTGTGTGTGTTAACTATCGAAGCCCTAGGCCTCAGGCTTTCTGTACAGACCTGATACCTCCTGAATTTACCACAGTAGTGGCTGAATCTTACACCTCTTGTTTATTTAAGCAGATAACTATAACATTTCAGTGGTTTAACAACATATAAATTTATATAAATATAAACAAGTGTTCACATAAAGTTAAGGTATGAGACAACGGATGGGGAACTGTATTGCCACACAGTTATTTAGAGAACCAGGCTGACAGGGACAATGGCACTTTACTCATGGCTCCCAGGTTGCCCCACCTGTTGGCATCCAGCCGGAAGATGGCAAAAGAGGGAGACCAGAATCACAGGGGAGCTTCTTAAAGGCCAGGTGTGGGTGAGGTGTACAGTTATTTCTGCCCACATACGGTTGGCCAGACCTCAGCCACATGACTCCAGCTAGATGAAAGAAAGACTGAAAATGCAGACCTGAGCTTGGCAGACACCTTCCCAAATCTACTTTTTTTTTTTTTTTTTTTCCTGAAACAGAGTCTCACTCTGTCACCAGGCTGGACTGCAGTGGCGTGATCTCGGCTCACTGCAACCTTCACCTCCTGGGTTCAAGTGATTCTCCTGCCTCAGCCTCCTAAGTAGCTGAGATTATAGACGTGCATCACCAAACCCAGCTAGTTTTTGTATTATTAGTAGAGACAGAGCTTCTCCATATTGGCCAGGCCAGTCTTGAACTCCTGGTCTCATGTGATCTCCCTGCTTCGGCCTCTCAAAGTGTTGGGATTACAGGTGTGAGCTGCTGTACCAAGTCCCCAGATCTACTTAGTGAAAGAGGAGCTCACATCTTTAGAGGAGAGTGAGCCATCTGTCACTAGAATTTCATATCCATTGGATGTTAACAAGTTCAACATTTTCCTGTCTAATGGTGGGTGACCAATATTTGTTGAAATGGGTGACATGGATTTAAATAACTACCTTATAAGATAGAAAGGGCTAAAGGGCATTAGAGAAATAAAGATGAAGACGTTCCGTGGAGGGAGAGGGATCATTGCTGTTTGAGAAATCAGCAAAGACTTTGTGGAAGAAGTAGCATTTGAACTGAGACTAGGTATGTGGGTAGGATTTGGACATGCCAGCTCTGGTTAAGCATTAGGCAGCTCCTTTCCAAGAACACTCAAGTAGTGTGGTGTACATGCCATGAGCAGACAAGGGTGAGGTTGAATTTTTTTTTTTTTTTGAGATGGAGTCTCGCTCTGTCACTCAGTTTGCAGTGTGGTGGCACAATCTCGGCTCACTGCAACCTCCATCTCCCAGGTTCAAGCAATTCTCCTGCCTCAGCTTCCTGTGTAGCTGAGATTATAGGTGCCCGCCACCGTGCCTGGCTAATTTGTGTATTTTTAGTAGAGACAGGGTTTCATCATGTTGGCCAGGCTGGTCTCAAACTCCTGACCTCGTGATCCACCCACCTCGGCCTCCCAAAGTGCTGAGATTACAGGCGTGAGCCACCGTGCCTGGCTGAGCTTGACTTTTTATGAGATTCTCTGAGTCAGAATCCCTTGTTCACAGACCACCCCGGCCTTGCCAGCTCCTGCTACCTCCTTGACTCTCTTCCTCTTCCATCTCAGGTCACTTCCCTTGTCACTAGTGCTTAAGTACACAGGCAGCATCAGGTGCACTTGGTTTTAGTTTTGGCTTTGACACTTACTGTGTGACTTAGGCAACTTTTCTAACCCCTCTGAGGTGCAGTTTTTTCCCTTATGGAAAGGAGAGAAATACTACTACTATGCTACTTTGTCCACCGGTGAGGATTTAAGGCAGAATGTATGTATAGCACTCGGCCCAGAGTAAGCATTCAGCAGCTGTGAGATATTAATTATTAGCTTGTTTTATTCTTACTTGGTTTTTGGCATCTTCTTTTGAAACTGCTGGCAACCTTCCCTGGCTTCTTTCAGCTTCTCTACTACCTACTTTTGAGCCAGAACAGTTTCTTTCTTGGTTCTTTTTCATTATTAACAAAAATACTGCCCAGAGCTCTATTTTCAGTCTTGCTATACTTATATTACCTTGATCTGCTAGATTCATAACTTTTTTTTTTTTTTTAACTAAAGCTGCTGATTAGTTTTTAGGATGTCCCTTAGAAAGAGAGGGGAGATGGTATTGGCACTGATGGCGTGAGTATGTGTGTGTATGAGAGTAGGATGGAGCAAGCCCATTCTACGTGCTGTGTAATCATCTTGACATTAGCTTTGGTAAGCTTCACAGCATTGAACATCAAAACTGTTTACATGTAAAATTTGGGGAATTTGTCTTCGTGGCTACCTTAGAGCCTTAACTATGGCTGATTCCATCCCCTGCAGCCTACGTAGAATAGCCACAGAGGATATGAATGGTACATTGGAAAGTTTCTATCATGTGATTGTCGTCATCTGTGAAGCGCTCAAGGTATTAGGCTTCTGGTAAAATACTAGTTGGCAACCAGATACCTGTTCAGGCATCATGTTCGTGTGAGGATCTATATATTGTCTTCATCATCAATAAAAGGTTTATTGGGCCCTCTGCCATGTAGAGCATCATGTCCCCAGCTGCCAGAGAGTAAACCAGGCCGAAAGCAGGCTCCATATCCTGGCTTTGCTGTTCCTGTGCACAAGTGACCCTGACACAAAGAGGGGGTCACCACCGGAAAGCCTCCCATTTTCCACCAGCTGCAGTGTCACATCCTTCTGCATTTGCATTTCTGACAGGCAGTCTCCGGGTAGAAAATAAAATTTGGATGATCGTTTGGGTTATTCAGATGAGGAAGTGCAATTTTGCCCTTCATTTCTAGGAGTGAAACTTTAAGGTCCACTGAGAGTACTTCGAGGTCCATGCTGGTTACATCCAGTTTCCGAGGATATCCTAGAAAAGGCGTCTGGTTACGTGCCATGGAAATTGCTTTCCTTTCTTTGGCTGGAGACCATCATCCTCAAACTAATTTCCTGTTTGGTGCTCAATATTTGAAAGCAGGAAATTGTATTAACGAATAGGAAGCTGGAGATGATGGTGGAAATGCATTTAGAAATTTGACTGCTAGGGAAATCATTTTTGCTCCCTTAATTTATTAAAAACCTAGATCTTATTTGGCATCGTCTTCCCTCATTCTTATTCCCATCATTAGCCATTATCAAAAGAACATTATTAAGTATGAATCTCTGCTTGGCACTATGAGTGAGTGACTGAGTCCCTGCCCACTAGGAGGATTGTAACAAAAACAATGAGAACAACAACTAGCTGCAAGAACAATAAATAGTTGCAAGAACAAAAATATCAGTATTAATCTTTACTTGATAGATACTCTTCTAAAGCCCTTACATGGATTAAAAAAAAATCACTAGATCCCTATGAGGAAGGTACCATTACTTTTGTTTTATTGATGAAGTGTGTAAGACATGGAGTAAATAATTTGTTTAAAGTCACACAACTAGTAAATTGAACAGTCTAGATTCACCCCTTCTCAGCTCACATTATTAGCCACTATGTTCTGCTGCTTCTAATTTAACCAGAAAACACTAGAAAGAGTAAGCAAAAATAAAAGTGTGGATTTATTATTACACTCTAGGGTAGGCACATTTTGCAGGATGGGAGTGAGAAGGGAATTTGGGGAATTTCTACTATCTTCCTCAAAAGCAAGCCTCCTCAGAGGAGAATATACATTTGCAACTTGAATGAAGAGTTAGGGTGAGGCAGATGGGGACATGACTGAGATTATGTCTTGGAAATAGAAACAGTGCAGTGGGCCAAATGGAAAGTGGGGTGGATGAACTTGAGGTCGATGTGCTCAAGCAGTCAGTCCGCGGGAAGCAAGACAGTCAATACACGGCAGAGACTCAGCTCCTTGGACCTGGATTGCCCAGCCTCTTCAGCCAGCTCCACCCCATGGAAGGAATAAGCAGGCTCTGGTGCCAGCCTGGCACAGCCTCACCATGACACATCAGCAACCTTTTGAATGTCACCCGAGGCAGGTGAGTCTAAATCAGCCACCACATTCATTGAAGCTTTTGATTCCTAATGTTGGAGCAACATGATCCGGTAACATAGATTCAGGTCTAGGAAGTTCATAAAGTCAGAGTCTATTCTGGGTCTTTTCTGGGATAAATAGCTGGCTGGAAGTCACAGTCATTCTGAAAGGCTGAAAATAACTAGCACGACATTTTAATGAGTTAATAAATCTTTCTCTCTGAACTACATGGAAAGACATGAAACATCACACTTTAGCTATTCACTAGGCTTAATTAAACTTGATGTTGAAAAGGTCAGTGCCCTGTCTGGTGAGTTCCAAATCACTTCAGATCCGACAGTAGGGGTGACTGTAGAGGTGAAAGCACATGTGTTCACAGGCAAATTGGGAGCCTTATGCCTCTATTGGAGCCTTAAACAGGTGTGTTTTAAATGGGCCTTGCCCCGGATAGTAACAATTAACATTTATTAAGTGCTAGCTCTGTGTAAGTCATTGCTCTGATTGCTTTAGCTGTGTTAACTCATTTAATCCTCAACAGCAACCCCAGTAGGTACAAATTTTTAATCATTCTTGACAGATGAGGAAACTGAGGCCCAGAGAGTTGTAGTGATTTGGCCAATGCCCTACCTTTGCAAGTCTGCAAAATGATAGAGCCAAAACTTGAATGCATAGTCTGACTCCGGAGCTTTCATGCTTAACCACTAGGCTCTCCTGCCTCCCTCAATCAGAGTTGAGCTGTACTCGCATAGTTAAAAATGCACACATCGGCCGGGCACCATGGCTCACGCCTGTAATCCCAGCACTTTGGGAGGCCAAGGAGGGCAGATCACCTGAGGTCAGGAGTTTGAGACCAGCCTTACCAATATGGTAAAACTCTGTCTCTACTAAAAATACAAGAATTAGCTGGGCTTGGTGGCAATGTGCCTGTAGTCCCAGTTACTCAGGAGGCTGAGACAGGAGAATTGCTTGAGCCCGGGAGGCAGAGGTTGCAGTGAGTCAAGATCATGCCTCTGCATTCCAGCCTGGGCAACCGAGCAAGACTCTGTCTCAAAAAATGAATAAATAAAAATGCCCACATCTCTTGTGGGAGATGAACACATTACACCTTCCAGGAATTCCAGTGAACGCGTTTTAAGACAAGCCAAAGCGTGCAAGACATTCACAAGCTGCATGAGGAATATGATTCTTAACAGTATCATATGGATTGGTGCAGGTCACCAGCAGGTCTGTTGACTGAGAACAATTATTGCAGTTTCTTCAACTCGAACACCTCAATTTAGCAAACATTCATCCTGTGAATTAGATACTGTGCTAGGTGTTGGGGAGAAATATGAGTAAGATAGGGTACCAACCTTCAAGGAGCTTATGGATTACAGATTTGTTCTTATAAAGTTTCTGGGAAGACAAAAATAGCTTTCTGGACCAATCTTTTGTTAGCTCAGCACTCCTCTAGTTCAGTGGAATCTTACTTTTATTGCCTGCAATAGTTTAGACTGAATTCCCATGTAGTGGTTTTATTGCCTATATAATAAATAAAAATTCAATAAATAAATATATGTATTTTATTATATATAAAAATATTTTATAGAATATTTCCTGCCCTTTTTTTGCATCCTGTGTAAAAGTGCAGAGCCCTATGCTAAAAGATATGTTAAATCTGGGACATATTACGCAAAGATGAGTTGTATCTACTTTCTCATTCTTTCTGACAGAATCTGTTCACAGGGAGGGAAGGCTTTGAGTCAGGCTACCTGGGCGTTAACACTAGTTGAATCACTTTCTGGCTGCATGAGCACCTTGGATGACTCACTTCATCTCTCTGAGCCCAGATTTCCTTATCTGTAAAATGGAGAAAGTAACTGTAGTCATCCTTAGAATCCTTTCAAGGATAAATTATATTAAATGCAAAAATGCATAATGATATTTGTCACATTACTTGGCAAAGAGGAAGCTCTCAACACATTTTAGCTATTTCAATTATTTTCTCTGCATTGTTCCATTTCTGAGTTCTGTTTCATCATTCAGTACTCTGAAGAGGCTGACTAGCAACATACAGATGGTAGGCTCTCCCACCTCACCTGTTTTCCTAGAGCAGATAGAAAATTGACTTAGGGGCAAGATACAGGGTAACATTTGTTAGTGGTCCCATTATGACAAAAGCCCAACATTTCTTGTTGACAATTTCCATTTCTCAGAAGGCAAAGGAAATGATTCCTCTGATTCTGAAGTTGGTGATGTTGTAGAGACAGGGACTTGGAGTGAAAGCTAACATACCTTAAGGGTTGGGGCACAGAACAAGAACCCTCCTCTGCCCCCTTTGCATTCATTTCTGATTCAGTCTCTGCTGTGCTCTCCATGCTGGCTTCTCTCCGCTCTTGTCTTCCATCCTCAAGGCTCCCATCACCTCTGGTCTGATCTTGTCCTTCTGTAGCAAACCCCACCTTCTGCGACTACTCAAACTGCTCCCCCAGTGTAGTCCTGCTACACAGCTCTAGGAGGTGCTGTTTACATTGCAGTCACTGTAAATGGTGCTTCCTGGAGGTATGCGGCTTGGTGACAGGGCTTGTTGGCCTTGCCATCTCTAGACGCTCACCCCAGGGCTCATGGGCTGCTTCAGCTAGGATGGACTTCTTACAGTTTTTCAATGTGCCTCACTCAGTCTTGGCTCTGTGTGTTTGCACATGCTGTTGCCTCTGCCTGCAAAGCTCTTCTCTCTTTCTTCCCATCATCCACTACCTCCGACCTGCAACCTCCCACAAAAAAGGAACAAATCCCTCATGAAGGCAAGATCACTCTGGTTAACTTCTACTCATATTTCAAGACACAAATTAAATATCACTACCTTTGGGGCTTTCCCAGAACCTTAAACTGGAATCAATCTTTTTGTTTTAAGGATCTGTTAATGCTGGTATCCTCTTTTTTTGTAGCATCTACCACAACAGAAATTAGATTAAAGTCAGTGTAAGAACTACAGGGACCAGGGCTGTGACTAGGACGGTCTTGTCTTCGTTATGTGAGTAAAAATCATCTTGCCTTACCCCTGGCTTCCTCCAGCCCCCAAAGGCAATCTCCTTTAATATTTACTGTTTGAAATTGAACTTCTAGTGGCTTCTTCCATAACTTTAAATACTATATTTACTATTTCTTGATTTATTAATGGAGATAATAATAATTTATCTTTTTTTTTTGAGACAGGGTCTGGCTCTGTCATCCAGGCTGGAGTGCATTGGTGCGACCTCAGCTCACTGCAGCCTTGACCTGGCTCAAGCGATCCTCCTGCCTCAGCCTCCCAAGTAGCTGGAACCACAGGCATGTACCACCACACCCAGCTAATTTTTGTATTTTGTTTTTTAAGTAGAGATAGGATTTTTCCATATTGCCCACGCTGTCCTCAAACTCTTGAGCTCAAGTGATAAACCTGCCTCAACCTTCCAAAGTGCGGGGATTATAGGTGTGAGCCACTGTGCCCAGCCTGATTTCTTACAATTAAAGATGAAGGGTTAAATTTACTTTCTCTGCCTCTCATTTTATTCTCTTCTCTTTCCATTGTTTGTTATGTTTTATTTTTAATTCTTTCACTGAGTTATCTTTACAGTTGTAAATTATAAACTTAAGTCGTTATTTATTTTTATAAACTTTAGCCAGCTACTGCTACAGACTGATTGATTGTATATCCACAAAATTCACGTGTTGAGACCTAACCCCTACTGTGATAGTATTAGAAGGCGAGGCCTTTGGGAGGTGACTGGGGCATGGGGGTGGAGCCCTTATGAATGAGATTTGTGCCCTTATAGGAGGCTAAAGAAACCAGATGTCCCCCGTTCCACCAAGTGATTTCCTAGCCTCCAGAACTGTGAGAAACAAATGCCGGTTGTTCATAAGCCACCCAGTCTATGGTATTTTGTTATTGCAGCCCAAAGGGACTAAGACTGTTATTCCTGACTCTTGACTAAACCAGATGAGGCCATTAGTGTCCCTACTTTTATCTCCTCTTATTTTTTATTTTATTTTTTTTGCTTTCTGAATTTTGCTAGCACTACCTTCATTTTCACATCATCAGATTTATCACACATGCAGTCCATTTTATAGTCATAATTTAGACCTTTGGCTATAGTTTGATTTTGAAAGTTGAAAACAAGTAAGAAGAGCTTGCATTAGTTTGACTTTGTAATGATCGTCACTGCAAAACTATTGAGGTGAGAAGATTCTGGTCTTTTTCTCTGTGGGTTCAATAATCCCAGTTTTTGTTCTACAGAAATAGAATGTGTGTCTAGTGGGAAGGTCAAGTTTCCAGTGGCTTCACTTTTCTTATGCTCTATCAATTATTCCCCTTCATGTTACAACCATCATTTCTTTGTGCAGTTTATTAAAAAAATCTCTTCCTAGAGTTTCTATTGCTTTGCTCTTGTCTTCTCAATAAGAGGAACATGTATTTTCTGTAGACTCAGTTACCTTGCTTACTATCTTTTGCAGAGATCATACCTGCTCTTTCCCCAGTATGACTTTTCTCATTTCGTAGGCGGGCTGCTGTTCTCTGGGATGCTTCTTGGATCCTTTTATCTTCTGTGTCCAAAAATTTCACAAAATACATACCTGACTTTTTGTTTTAACCATGCATATTGTTGAATATGCAGCAGGCATCCTTCTTTCTCTCTCTCTCTTTCTTTCTTTCTTTCTTTCTTTCTTTCTTTCTTTCTTTCTCTCTCTCTCTCTCTCTCTCTCTCTCTCTCTGATGGAGTATCACTCTGTCAACCAGGTTGGAGTGTAGTGGGGCGAACTCTGCTCACTGCAACCTCCACTCCGGGGTTTCACCGTGTTGGCCAGGCTGGTCTCGAACTCCTGACCTCAAGTAATATGCCCACCTCAGCCTCCCAAAGTGCTGGGATTACAGGTGTGAGCCACCGCACCCAGTCTTTGGCAGGCATTTTCAGTCTGAAGATTTTTGTATCCTATAGCTTTGGAAATTTTTTTTCTGTTGTTTTATCGATAACTTCTTCCCTATTATTGTTTTCTGCTATATTTTTCTCCTTGATTGAATTTGTATGTCTTTACCAATTGTCTCATATTTTTCATTTAAAAAATTTTTTAAATTTCCTTTTTAAAATGAGGAATTATTTTACTTTCCAGGAAATGCTTTCAACTTATTCTTTTAGTTATTTGTTATTTTGAACTACTTGATGTTCTTTTTCATAGTATTCTATTTTTATCCTATGGCTTTAATTTCTTCTTGAAGACTGATTAGATTCTTTTTAGAGTTCTGTGATTTCTGAAGTCCTTATGTTTCCCACTGAGTCTGTTATTCCCTGTGTATGTCCTCAGATGTCTGATGACTCAGGTTGTACTTTCATATGTAAGGATGAAAGACCAGGTTGTTTATTCAGGACTGCTGGAAACAATTCACTCTGCTCTTGACTAGGTGGGTTTAGCTGTTCCCTCAGTCTCTTGCTGGAATGAGAAGTATGACTGGCAGCTCTGTGTCAGTGGGCTAGACTCATTGGCTGGAAGATTTTGCTCTTAGATATAGAAATGGTGAGCTAGTCATCAGACTGGGTTTCTCCCACTCAAATGTTATATTGAGGGAAGCTTTGCTTTGGGGAACCCATATTCATACTCCAAACTTAGTCCTCCCTAGAAAATCCTTTTTTGTCTTACACACACACACACACACACACACACATACACACACGATATGCAAAAACATTAGTGCCCCTATTCATCATCCCCTTTATAGTGCCAGCACATTGCTTGGCTCTGAATAAAAATGCAATAATTGTTTTAAATAACCATATAATAGTATCACATAGGTTTTATGTATTTGCTTCTGAGGGTTCACCACTTATTAAGATATGTTCTCTGTACCCAAGCAGCTAGTAGTCATCTTCTAATGGAAGGAACAGATGTGTAAACAAATCACTATAATAGAGATAAGTGGGATAGAATGTGTTTCTACGAAGTGCTGAGTTTATTGAGGAAGAGACATTAAGTCTGAGTGTGTGTGTGTGAGTGTGTGTGTGTGTGAGTGTGTGAGTGTGTGTGTGTGTGTGTGTGAGTGAGAAAGGGTGAGAGAGAGAGAGAGATCAAGAAGAAGCTGCAGAGAAAAGGTGGCATTTCTAGAGACAGAAGAACATATTGGCATATTGGCAGAGCGTACAGCCTCTGGAGTCAGGCTGCTTGAATTCAAATCTTGTGTATGTCAGTTACTGATTATTCTTGGATGAGTTATCCTCTCTTTGCCTATTTCCTTTCCTGTAAAATGGGTGTATGATATTAGTCCTGACCTCATAGGGCTTTTTGAAAATTAAATGAATTGATACATATAAAAGGCTTTAATGATACCTCCCACACAATATATGTTAGTTATTATTATTACTGCTTTTATTTCTTGATGTGGCCTTGAATATTGAGTTCATAACCAGAGAATAGGCAGATGGTTATTCTCGGGAAAATAAGCATTGTGAGTGAAGGCATAGGAGCATGAAAGTGCAGGCACATTTAGAGAGGGGAGAGTGTTTGCATATGACTAGAATAAAACCATAATAAAACCAGAAAGGAGCTGGACAGATCCCAGGAGGCCTCGAGAGCCCGTGAAGGAGCTGCTTACACAGCCCTCTGTCATTGTATTCTGGCTGAGGTCCTGTTCACATAGTAACACTATTAATGGAGTTAGGGAATCTCTAACATATATAATTTCTAAAACCTCTGGGGACCCCTTTTAATAGGTGGCATGAGCTAAGTTGGGAACATTAAGAACTTATAGAAATATTTCTCTGAAGAAGACAAACAGGGAGGTGATAAGATTGAAAGCAAGAGCTCATTGGTCATATGTAAGAGGATTAGACTTCAAGGTAACTTTGAATTATGAAATCTTATCCAATGTGTGGAAGGTTTAGCAAGGCAGAGTTTGGAAAGACATGCGGATGGGTTTTCTACCCGTACGGAGCCATTATCAGATGTAGCAGCTCACTTGTGGGACAGTAGGCGTGGGATCACCGGAAGTGCCTAAGCAAACGCTGATGAGTGTTGACAAAGGGGTGAGGAAATGTCTGTCTGGGGTGAGCTCATATTAGCTAAGGTTTCTGTCAATCCAAGTGCCTGTGAGCACCGGACCTCTGGGCCCGAACCCATTTCTAAGTTTCTCCAGTTGCCATCTCAGCACTATAGGTATGTGGTTTCCCTTTGTTTTAGAAGTTTCAATACTGAAGGGACGGACTGGTTTAATGCAAGCAAGGAGGCTGGGATCAAGGTTCTAAGGCCATTCTCGTTTGCCATACAGTTGAGATGTCTGCCCAACCCATGCCAGAAAATATCTTTAAAAAATGCGTAGTCCACTGCTTCCCAGCCTCTGATTGTATACAGTCTGTGTTCTTTCCAAAGATCAAACTGTATTACCTAATCCGATTCAGCCACCTTTCTCTGCTCTACCACAATAACTCCCAATCCTTGCCTCATGGGCTGGGAGGGTCCTTACAAGTACCCACTTCCACAAAGCCTGGGCTGAACAGGAAAGACAGGGCATGCTGAATTGCTCTTTCAGACCCAGCTCCTACTTTATCTACCTCAGCTTCTTTTAGGCCTTCATCTGAGGAATAGAGCTGCTTTTTAAATAGTTGCTATTATGTCTGTACCTAGAAGTTCCCACCAGCCATAAGCTTTCATTCTGGAGGCTTTTACAAGTCAAGTCTCATCCTCAGAGATTCATTGGTACGCAAGACAGAAGCAAGCATGGAAAGCTTCAAACAATGTTGCCTTGAACAGATGCTTGGGGGTTTGCATAAGTCTTTAAAGAATAAAATTAAAATGGCATTTCCACAGGAAGATAGAGAACCTGAGGAAACTGGAATGATTTCTCCAAAATCTGGCCAATGGTCCTTGCTGAGGATACTGATTTGCCCTGTGTTTTATGCGGGACTGTGCAAAATAAACACTGTGCACAAAGAGTACTAATTGCTTCATTTATTCTTCCATTTAGCCGGGGAAACATCAGAGCTTATTTAGTCTCAGAATGGAAAATTACATGTTGGAGAGAAAATAACCACACTGAAGGAATGACAATGCAATTCAGGTTCCGCTCGTTCACATATTTTATTTATCCAGTGAAGGAAAAAAAAAAAAAAGGGCCCTAAGGTGGCACAACTTTAAGAAAATACCAAGGTCATATTTTCCATTTTCCTCAGTCTAATCTGAATCCACAAATTAAACAAAAGTGCAAGGGATGAGATGAATATCTTGCTGGAGAACAAAGCATCTTGTTTGAGTACGAAAACCCTTTTTAAGGTTAATATCTACCAAGGAGTTCCTTATATGAGGATGGCTTACTTTTGTTTTTATAAAAATATGACAGCATTGTATAAATTGCTGGGGTTGGATATTTAAGGGTAGATAGTGTGAAGGCTGCTGACTCAGTGACTTACCAGGAGTCTAATTCTGAAAGAAGCCCACCATGGGGAGAGCCACGAAAGCATCACAAACATCTGTTGGGGAGAGACTCGATGACACATGGCAAAAATGGAATCTCAGATGTTTGGGTAATAAGAGCCCAGACATATTGTGATCCAGGACTCCCATTATACAGAAGGGGAAAATTAGGAGTGAGAGGTTAAATAATTTCCCCAAGATCACACAGGTAGAAGGAACTAAAATTTCCTGGTTTCTAATTCAGTACTTTTGAACACTGCATAAGTAGACTCTCCTAAAATTAATGTTTTTTGTCAAGATTCTAAAGTTGGCAATTTTAGTTTTTTTAAAAAATTGGATAGCAAGATCCTGCCTCTAAAAAATTAAAAAAAAATATTAGCTGGGGGTGGTGACAGGCGCCTGTAGTCCCAACTACTTGGGAGGCTCAGGTGGGAGGATTGCTTGAGCCCAGGAGTTCAAGGCTGCAGTGCGCTATGATTTCACCACTGTACTCCAACCTGGGCAAAAGAACAGCACTTCATCTCAAAGGACAAAAAAATAGAGAAAACCAAAAGATTTGTGAATGCTGATAACTTTGTATCCAATGTCAGGAACCTCATGTCAAAATACGGTTAAAAAACTCATGTTCAGATCAAAATCAGAGAATTCCATGTTTCTGTGAACATACATGACAAAATCTTACACATAGTGAGACAGGAATGGAAGACAGCACCACGCAGAAAAGATTAGATAAACCAATATTAGAAAATAAAATGGACCACATTAACTGTTGGTGAGCTGGTCTAAACTCGTCGGCGATTTCGAATAACACGGAAAATAACACAAAGTCACGATCTATGAAAGAGAGTCCCGGGGAACTTCTGGTGACCAAGCACAAGGAAGCACCCATCTTAAGCAGCTGGATGCATGTGCACAGGCTTAGGCATGGCACCGACCTCCAGCAGAGCTGCCTGAACCGAGCAAGTGTGAGTCCACCCACTATGCTGCCCAGAGCTGAACACAGCTCTGGGGCAGTCAACGCCAAATCTTCTTTATCTTGAAAACTGGCCTGCTCCTTTTAACCATGGGCATAAATCAGACAAGAAGAACTGGGGTGGGAAAGGTTTCAGGTTGCCGATAGAGGCTGGACATTTTGAACCCTGGACAAAGTGACTGGAATCTTTGTTTCCCCTGGCCCTGGAGCTTTTGTAACCGGTTGGGTGTGGACTTTGATGTCTGCGATTCGTTCTTTAAACTTCTGCTGGAGGAATTTTTCTTCTTTGGAGTAGCTGTTTACAAACACTGACATCAGCAGGCACCCTGCCATGGACGTGCCTCCAATGCAGAAGAGAACAGCTCCTGCCAGCTTGTACATGTCCAGAGCACTGTTAAACCGGACAGCATGTGTGTCGACCACCACAAAATCGGCTTCGCCAAATGCTTCGATTTTGGGGGGCACAAGAAAGCCCACTGCCAGAACAGTCAATCCGAGGATCACAAAGACTGTACCTGAGATGAGTCCGACCTAGAGGTAGATAACGACAGAAGCAAGGTAGAGTGAGGAAGGTGCTTCTGCTCGCCCCTGAGCCCTCAAGGGCAGCACTTGTCTTGTTTCTTGAGAGAAGTGAATATTCCCAGTTACCCCAAATTTGCAGGAAACACCTACTTAATTTTCTGTTGAAAAAGGTGAAAGATGATCTTTCTAATTTTAATGCCAACCAAAAACTCCAGCATTCAGCCTTGATATATTATATATATTATATATATCTAAAAATATCTAAAAATATATATAATATATATTATATATATCTAAAAATATATATAATATATATATCTAAAAATATATATATCATATATAAATTATATATACATAAGTATCAATTTTTTAAAATTTGTACGATGTTTTGCAGTTGACAAAACCTTCTTTTGCTTCTTTTGCTTCTTTTGCTTACATTGTCTCGTTTGGTCTTGAGGAACAGAAAAGTAGCCCTGATATCCAGGAGCTGGCCTTACTCTGTCCCCTAGGCCTCGATGTTGTTAGAAGCTGGCTGGGAGCTCACAGCAAGGCGATGCTGTTCTGTTAGGCACCATCTCACAGAACATTAACACATGCTCATTCTGTGACCAAGATGAAGTGAGACGAAACAGTGTCCCTTCAAAACTTTGTCTAAGCACAAACAAAAACACTGTCCTTGTAAAAGCCACAAAATACCACATGACCCCCTCTCCTGGCTAATATGAATGACAGCTACTTCTTTACTCACGATCGCTTTAGTCTCATCTAGTCTGTCCTCTCTATACATAAGATTTATTAAGATATTCAATCATAGAATTGTCCCTAACAATCCAGAGTGAACTCTTGCTTCATTAGACCCTCCCCAAAATCTCTCAACCAGAGCCCACATCCTATAATACTATACTTCCTTTTCACACTGTCATACTGCAATGCTCCACAGTCCCCTATGGTGACATTCTTTCTCACTGTAATGAGTAATACATCCAACTTGTTCAACATGTAGGTGTGTTCCCGGTGGTTTTGGCTGGAGGACATGGACAGTCTTTGTAACTACTCACCTCTTTTCCAAGTAAGCAGAGAAGGAACCTTAACTGCCAGTTTACAGGTAAAGAAATGTAGCCTCAGAGAGGGGAAGTCATGGGCAAAAGATGGACAGCTAACAAGCTGCAGAGGCAGGGTTAGAAGCCACAGAGCTGATCCCCAGGCCAGTGCTCTCTCTCCTCTCACATGTAGCTATTTGGGCTGTGCTTGTACAGGTGCTAGGAAGTGTTCAGAATAGCAGATGGAGGTTAAACTGCATTAGCTCAAGTTCTAATGAAATGTAACATGCTAAAGATGGAAATGATGTACCATTTGGTGGTCGACGCTCACAGGTTTGGAATAAATAGACTCATGCTTGGATTCTACCACCACCACCTAGCACCTGAATCATAGAAGGAAGGTTACTTAAAAGCTCTTGTCATTAATTTCCCCATCTATAAAATGACAAATGCTCATAATACGTACCTCATAGAGGACTTGTGAGGACTAAATGAGATTATGCATAAAAACACTCAGCCTTGTATCTGGCAAAGTTATACATTGTAATAAATAGCTATTCTTCTTCTTATTTGGAAAGACACCCTTTGTAAAATTCTTATGCTACATTGGTAACAGTATTACAATCGCTCAGCACTTGGAATAAGGAATAGCTAACACCATTACTTTTTAAACACATTTTTCCTTTCCTCCTGTTCTTAATTGCTTTTAGTTAGAATAATGAGGTTAGGAAAATAACCAGATATATGACATGATTTAATCTTTAATATTTAAATTTTTGAGATAATACACTAATAAAGGTGGTTTGGCTAATAGGACAAAAACACATCCATGAATCTATCACCCTAGCAAAAAGGGGAAAAGGATAACAGATATTATTGAACATCTATTATGACCTGGGCTAATGCTAGATGTGTTTTTCATTTAATCCTCACAAGCATCTTATGAGAAGTAGGTATTTTTATTCCCATTTCACTGATAAGAAACTGAGGATTATAAGGTTAAAGAAGCATAGTTTAGCCAGGCATGGTGGCTCATGCCTGTAATCTTAGCACTTTGGGAGGCCAAGGTGGGCGGATCATCTGAGGTCAGGAGTTTGAGACTGAGAGGTGAAGCTAGCTGGGCTTCTGGGTCGGGTGGGGACTTGGAGAACTTTTCTGTCTAGCTAAAGGATTGTAAACACACCAATCAGTGCTCTGTCTAGCTAAAGGTTTGTAAACGCACCAATCAGCACTCTGTAAAAACAGACCAATCAGTGCTCTGTAAAATGAACCATCAGCAGGATGTGGGTGGGGTCAAATAAGGGAATAAAAACTGGCCACCTGCGCCAGCAGCAGCAACCTGCTAGGTTCCCCTTCCACACTGTGGAAGTTTTGTTCTTTCCCTTTCCACAATAAATCTTGCTGCTGCTCAGTTTGGGTCTACACTACCTTTATGAGCTGTAACATTCACTGCAAGGGTCTGCGGCTTCACTCCTGAAGTCAGCCAGACCAAGAATCCACTGGAAGGAACCAATTCCAGACACAAGACCAGCCTGACCAACATGGTCAAACCCTGTCTCTACTAAAAAATACAACATTAGCCGGGCATGGTGGTACATGCCTGTAATCCCAGCCACTCGGGAGTCTGAGGCAGGAGAATCACTTGAACCTGTGGGGGTGGAGGTTGCAGTGAGCCGAGATCCCACCATTATACTCCAGCCTGGGCAACAAGCGAAAGACTCCATCTCGGGGGAAAGAAAAAAAAAAAAAAAAAAAAAAAAAGCAAAAAAAGCATAGTTCATGGTCCTATAAATAGCAGGTGGTGTGACTAGTTCTAACCCAGATCTGTGTGATTCCTGCTACTCATGAGTTTTCTTCTACCCATAATACTTCACCATTACTATTTTGTATATTTCTTTCCATTATTTTTATTTGAACCTCAAAGGAGTTTTAGCTACCATATATGAACAATTTCCATTATCTCATATTGTAAGGAAACTGAAAAACAAAGAGAGTCAATAGGATGTCTTCATTTAAAAAAAAAAAAGCTGTTCTATATAAGACATGAGTACTACAGGAAAAATTGGGCTGTAAAATATAACATTTTAGATTGCTTTCTACATTTTTCTAAAAATCGTGGCAACTACATTTACTTTCCAAGACTAACCATTATTTATAACTTTTAGAAAATGACTCATATCAAAAACTTCTGAAGGTACAAGCAAAATTGATTTAAATATCCATGGTGACATTCTTCCTATGTCACTAAACTATCTCCTGACTGGAGAACTGACATAAATTCTCAAAAATTGAGGGTAGCCAAAAGTGATCTTAGTTTCTGAGATTCTGAAGAGCAAGTGAGACCAGTGTGTGTCTGTCTTGCCTCCCCACAGCTCCTATTCCAGCCTGACAATAAACCGTCCTGCCTGCCTAACTTAAACCAGCAGACTGCTGAACGCAGAGCCAGGTGATTTATTCGCAGAGGAGTCTGCTCCTCAGCTGAGCAGTGCTTTCGATGAAAATCCACTCCTGGACTATCACTCAGAAGCTAAAAGGCAAACCATGGCTTGCAGATGGCAGAATTCCTGCTCACTTGAAGAACTGGAACGTGACTGGCCTTTCTGAGCCTTCTCCCCTTTTCTATTGACATCAGAGAATCAGAGAGAGGCTCACCCTCTGTAGTGGGGAAGACAGCACAGTGAAGAGCTAAATTCAAAGGTTCTGAAGGTGCTCTCAATGCCAGTCTTGAATGAGAATCTCTGAGAGATGCACCCATTGGGGAATTCCAGACATGCTAAAGCATGGGAGGGAGGGTGTGGGATCATAGGTACGACGGGGTATGTCATGAGTAGGCTGCTTCTAACCCTCTCATAGAGGATATGGGAGGTGAGAAGAGCAGTTGGGATGCATCAGCTTAGTCTTGGTACCGTGCTGAGTACTGGAGAGGAGAAAAATTGAGGGAGTGATTCCATACAGTATCATAAAAATTGTCTCTGGACATAGTTCTAAGTCGAATTGGTCCGAGGTCTAACAGAAAGAGGGCTCCCAAATGGAAAGAGTCAAAAAAATTGCAACGCAGAGGTTGTTTAAGGTTCTGAGTAACCAAAGCAGCCTTGTTTATGGCCACACAGAAAAGCTGAAATGCTTTGGGAGGGTCCTCCTCAAGGCTCAGCAGAGCAGCCTGGGGCCTTGATGTGGTAAGGCCAATCCCAATGGTGACAGAGAAGGGCCTCTCCAGATGGTGACAAACTCCCGAAACAGCAGCGAGGACAGTTTTTGTGCTGTGACTTCCGATTCCACTCTTGGCTGTGGGAGGATGTGTGAAAACCCAGTTCCTGCTGCTGGAAAGGAAAATTGGAGAGGAAGGAGAACTTATTTTTGTATGCCAGAAATTCTGCTGGTGGGGGCTACAGGCCAGAGACTGCTGTTATTTTGACCAACATTCTTTCATTGTTTCCCAGTGAGCTGATGAGGCCTGAAAATGCATTTACTCCAATAGACAGAGCTGGCAGCAGTCGCGGCGCAGCTGTTCTGGCAGAGAGAAGGCAGGAATGACTGTTGGAAGCACGAACCTGCATGGCTGGGAAGAACAGCCTGGCGTGCGGGGAATGCTGGATGGAGCTCCATGTGCAAGGCGCCATCTGGGTTAGAGGTTATTTAGGGGAAGCGCTTCGAGAGCGAAGATGGGCTTTTTCTTCTGCATCAGCCCTGAGGGCTGTGCTGACCTCTTCAGAGCAGGAGCTGAGCTTCGAGCGGTGACGTCCGCCAGCGGCGGGGGCAGAGTATAGCTCACCTGTCCCTGCTTGTCTCAGCTTGACACTGAGCTGTATGAAGCAAGAACCGACGCCAGGTGATCGAGGTCCTTCCACAGCCTGAACTCACGGTCTTCTTAGACCCTTTCACCTGGGCAATGAAATCATATCAGCTCTTCCACCTGACAGAGATTCCTTCCTCCAGCGCATAAACACGTTCAACTGCCTCCATCTTCGAAAGCAGTTCTCCAGCTCTGCGTGCCTCTCTTCCTCCTCCTCGATGTCCTTTCTACCCTTGACAGCCATGCTCAGTCCTCCACGATTTCCTTAAACCTGCTTCTCTGAGGTTACAAAGGACCTCTTAATTGTCAAATCTAATGTCAAATCTAATTTCCTTTTTTAGCTCACTTAAATATTCTACATTCATTAATATTAAACACTTAAACTTTCTTGAAACCCTTCCCTGTGGTTATCTCTGACACACTCTCTCCTCTGTGTATCTCTGCTCCAGACAACTCACTCTCAACCTGCTTTGCTGGATGTTCTTCGTAAGTTCTTGGTGTTCCCCAGGATTCTACCCTTCCCCACCTTTTTTAGAGACAGGGTCACTCTCTGTCATTCAGGCTGGAGTGCAATGGTGCAATCATGGCTCATTGCAGCCTTGAACCCTTGGCCTAAAGCAATCATCCCTCCTTAGGCTCCTGAGTCCTCTGGGATTTTAGGCACACACCACCACGTCTGGTTCAGGAGTCTATCCTTGACCTCCATCTCTTCTTAATCACTATGTTCTCTTTAGCATTTAATCAGAAGCTGCAGTTTCAACTCCCACCTGTTACCAATGACTTCCAAACCTCCAACTCCAGCCTGGATCTCTGTCTTGAGCTCTAGACCATATTTCTGACAGCCAACAGGAAAATCTACAGAAAAAATGTCCCAAACACTCCTCAAACCCAAAAGAGCAAAAGTGGTGCCCTGTAACTTCCTTCCCAGTTTTTTCTATTTGTGTTCTTCCCATCCACCCATTCATGAAATTGTTCTTCATAGTCATAGTGGTGGATATTAAATCTTAGTCACTCTATCTCATAAAAATCTCTTGAATCTTTTCTGTCTTGTCCACTGCAGCCACTCTAATGGTGCAGGCCATTATTATGTCTTGCCTGGATCATTGCAACAGTGTCCTGGTGATCTCCATTGCTCCATCCTTCAAAGGCAACCTGAGAAATCTTTTATAAACAGAAATTATACCACCTGGCTTCTCTTCTTAGTAGTCTTCCACAGGACATTATGTCAAGTGAAATAAGCCAGGCACAGAAAGACAAATATTACATGATCTCACTTATATGTGGAATCTAACAAAGTTGAAATCATAGAAATAGAGAGGAACTGGAAAGGAGTGAGAGAGGGGATTGGGAAGATTTTGTTTAAAAGATACAAAATTTCGGTTAAGAGGAATCAATTCAAGAGACCTTATTGTACAACATGGTGACTATAGTCCATAACACTATTGTGTTCTTGAAAATTGCTGAAAAAATAGATTTTAAGTGTTCTTACCACAAAAAAGGATGTGAGGTAATGCATATATTAGTTTGATGTAGTCATGCCACAATATATATGTATTTCAAAACATGTTGTACATGACAAATATATACAATATTCATTTGCGATGTAAAAAGCAGAGTCTTCCACAGCTCCTCTCATCTCTAGTATAAAACGAACTTCTTAATATCTAGAAAAACTTTGAAGGAAAAAAACAAGGACTTAAGTTTAAACTCTGACTTAGCTTAAGAGGGGGACTGGAGAGGTTAGGGCAGATAGGAGGAGCTTAACCTGGGTCTTGAGAGGAAAGAGAGGGACCAGAGTCCCTTTCACAGTTAGTAAGGCTGTGGAGGAGGCGGTCTTGGTCTTGCCTTGCACCTGCACATCGCCATCAAATGCCTCCATGACATATCAACCTCTGACATAGGCTGATACAGGCTTCTGAGACAGGTCGAGGAGAAGGCAAGAAGATAACCCTCAGGTGAGGAGGGAGTGACGGGGGGTGAGAAGACTGCTCCCATTGGTTTGACACATGCATATGACACTGTTTGCTGCATGGATAATCAAGTGGCAACAGCCTTAGTCAAGGTCAAAGGCAAAGATACAAGAAAAAAAAATCCACCATAGCCTGATTGATTTGGGGGCAGCAGCAATGGGTGATGGGACGATGTTACATCAATTTTTGTAGATGGAATCAGTTGCAGGCAGTGGGATAAATTAGAAGTGGCTGAGTCAGTCATGCAGCAACCTAGGACCTCGGCTCATTTACTGTTGTGCTGGAGTCCTAGATGTATATCTTAACCTCAGAGAAAGTGTGTGGCACTCTGTGTATATGTGTGTGTGTGTGTGTGTGTGTGTGTGTGTGTGTGTGTGTTTATACCTGATTATGATATCCCACCTAGAAAAGCTTAGATTCAATATCTTGCCCCCTCACTATATTCAAGCTGAAAGGTTATGGAGAAATTTCTATTACGTGGTCTTTCAGAGTCTTCTGTGAACTGGCTCTTGTATGCATTCCCAGGTTCAACTCCTGACTCTTCTTCAACTTTTGGACATTTACCCCAGCCACAGGGAACTCTTTGCAGTCTCCTGAACATGCTGTACTCTCCCATGGCTCTTAGCTTTTGCAATACTTTTCTCTCTACTGGGATGCCCTGCTCCTGCTTGCTCACATGTGACCTCTTCTTGGAGCCATTTCTTCCCTAGCTGCATCAGATACCCACTCCACCCTACCCCTCAAACCCTGTGCTCCCAGTAAGTATTGTGCCTGCTTTAAGGGGAGCATTTAGCATATTGCATTATAACAATCTATGTACATGGCCACCTCCCCTATTTGACTGTGAACTCCTTCAGGTCAAGCGCTATATCTTATTCAGAGGTGAAGAAAAGATCTTCTTCATATTTGAAGAATATTTGTTCACCTCTGAAAAAGAAGATTTTATTCACATCAGAATCCCAGAGGCTGGTGCATGTTGGACAGCTACACATTTGAAGAAAGAGAGGAAGAATGATACTATGAAATAGATGTTATGCAGATGTATGCAATAAAGATTCTAACTCAGACCCATTTAATTCCAAGTTCTGTTCTCATTAAGTCTTGCCATGCTGCCCACTGCTGCTGCCTCAAGAGCAGAGTTCCACCAAAGCACTGTGAGCACAGCCCCCAGTGAGAGGCCGACATGACTCTTGCAACATTACAGTGGAAGCAGGGAAAGGAGAAGCCAGCAATTTGAACCACCTACAGATGCAATTTGAATGAAAGAAAAAAAAACATGAAAAAGAATCATAATAGAGACATGAGCATAGCTGGTGCCTTTTCCTGTGTTGGTACAAAGCACTTCAACCCAGGAACAGTTGGTTTATCCCTTGATAGAGGTGAGGTCTCTAAGACAGTGAATTCCTAGGTCAGTCAAGTTGACACTAGGTTTCTTGTGTTTTGTGGTTAAGATATACATCTAGGACTCCAGCACAACAGTAGATAAATATTTTTGGATTTTGTTTGTGCAAAATAGAAGGGAGAAAATAATGAAATCTGAATTCTGGGGCTGGTAATTCACTGTGAGTTCTTTGTTTTAAACCATAACTATGTTTTATTTGATGGGTTTATAGCTTCACAAATCACATAACAACTAGTGCTTTGGAGCTCCATGAACACTTACAATATTCTGTGTGTCAGTGGCATTTTAGGCTCTTGGCACAATAGATCTGTCAGGCAAATGCTTTTTTTTTTTTTTTTTTTGACAAATAGGGAAACAACCACCCACATATCCGGGTAAATACAAGATGCGCCAAGCTTGGCTGTGCATTTCATTGGCTAAAACCAGTAAAGATTCATCAGAGGTGAGATTTCTACAGGGCAAGGATGCTGTCTTGACCAGTTCTGATGCAGAGTATGTGACAACAATATGATGTTGAATTAACACAGGTCTTGGGTTATCCACGTTAACAACTGTGTTACCTAATACTTTATTTATTAACTATATTTCAACTTTTTTTCCATTTAAGAACTCAGTGCTTCATACAACAACCAGTAATAGTAGCTAATATAGCTAATGCTTATTAAGTACCTAGAAAGACAGTGTTAAGATCTTTGTAAATATTATCTCATTTAATTCTCATATCTTTTATGTGGTAGGTGCTATAAGTATCACCGTTAGAGGCCCCATAAGGCCAATTAATTTGCTCAGGGTTACAGAACAATTAAACAAAAGAGCTGGGATTTCAGCTCATGTAGTCTGAGGTTAGAATCCATGTTCATAATTATTACGCTATACTGTCTCTTGTTACACTATATGGCCAATAAGTTGCAAGTTTATATCAATGTCCATGTCAAAAAATTCTGGGATCTTTTGGGAGAAACAAAGATTAGGGAAGACCTTAGGCATTATCTAAAGTTCATCTTCTCAGTATCCCTTCCTGAAGCCTCTTCCTCTTCTTAGTTTCTAAATGTTGGAACGTCCCAATGTCCTCTTCTCTTCTATGTCCACACTCTTTTCCTGGATGATCTCAGAAATCCAGTGCCTTGTACAGATTCTATGTGTCAATAACTCCCAATCTATGAGCTGTAGATTGATATATTTAAATTGTCACTAGAGATCACTACTCAGATGTCTAATAGGCATAACCTTTAGCTAAATCTGACTACTTTTCACCATCTCCACTAATGCCACCAGAATCTTTTGCCTGGGTATTTAACACCCTCTAAATTAATCAACCTCTTCCAGTGGCTTCCCATGTCTCTGGAGGTAAAAACCCAAGACCTCACTATGGTGTACAAGGCTCTACATAAATCATCTGTGTCTTGTTATTTTTCTTAATTCATTGCCTGTCCCTTTCCTTACACCACTCCAACCAGATTGGAGACCTCTGGATCGTTTTCAAACACACCAAACTTGTTCCCATTTCAGAGCTTTTGGACCTACTATTTTCCCAGTCTAGGATGACCTTCAGCCAGGTCTGTTCCCTCAACTCATCCTGGTATTCATTAAGATGGCATCTCCTCTGAAAGCCTTCTACCATCAGCATATCCAAATACCAGTCTCCATCACCCCCTGTCATCCATAGCACTATCACTACCTAACGTTCTGTCATGTAGTTTCTTTTGTTTACAGCCTGTTTCCCATGATAGATTATAAGCGCCACAAGGGAAGTCACTTTTTCTTTTTCTGTTTACCACTTTAACCTCCAGCACTTTGAACCCTCTTGGCACAGAGTAGATGCTCACTAATTATCTGTTGAGGGACTAAATACGTTGTCTAATGAGATTCCTTCATTTGAGGAAGCTGGGGTCAGAAAGCCTTATGATCACACACTTGGTAGAGATGGAGCTGGTATACTGACCACTGTACTACATTTAATCATTAACTCTCTCTAAATACCTAATGATTTCTTTTTAATAATTGTTGCAACTTGTCAAATGACATTACCACACCTGTAAGGGAGGTTGAAAGAATATAATGTTTTGCCTATAATGTTTTCACTAATGCTTCAATTAGTGAATTTAGTGGCACATTATTAATGGTAGCAATAATAATAATTCATATGGCAATTGTACCTATTTATGTTTAACTTGCTCATCAATAATTGTGCTGTGTTTAGAGGCTTTCTTTGGCCCAAAGTTTAGATTCTTCTTTCCTAAGGTAAGAAAAATGCATTTAGTATCACCAAAAGTGATGCACACACAGAGAGTACTAAACCTCTCCATCCTCCACGGCTGCAGTATTAACCACTTCCAGTAATTTTTCCATTCCCTAAGTTAAACACATGCTCCTTCCTTACCTTCCAGAATACTGAGCTCCACCTGTTAGGTGATCTCTGGATCTGGAAATCATCCTCATACTCCCAGATTGAGGCGGTACAGTCCTCATAAAACTGGTGCAGGTAGGACCGGACTCCATAGCGCTGGTACCCGCCCTCAACTGCAGACTGTGCCTGCCTGGACCCACAGACGTTGCTGCAAGAACTCATCCTTCCCAGCTGGAATGACAACATCCACACGGATCAGCACCACCGGCTTTGGCCTCAGGATCAAAAGACATATGAAAGGTAAGAACCAGACTGAGTAATGTATGCCTAGTTGAACAATGCTCTTTTCATTACAGAAAAGGTACTTTTAAAGACCTGTCTTTCTTGACCGGGCGCGGTGGCTCACGCCTGTAATCCCAGCACTTTGGGAGGCCGAGGCGAGTGGATCACGAGGTGAGGAGATGGAGACCACCCTGGCTAACACGGTGAAACCCCGTCTCTACTAAAAAAAAAAAAAAAAAAAAAAAAATTAGCCGGGCATGGTGGCGGGCACCTGTAGTCCCAGCTACTCAGGAGGCTGAGGCAGGAGAATGGAGTGAACCCGGGAGGCGGAGCTTGCAGTGAGCTGAGATCGTGCCACTGCACTCCAGCCTGGGCGACAGAGCAAGACTCTGTCTCAAACAAAACAAAACAAAACAAAAAATAAAAACAAACAAAAAAAAACAATTAAAAAAAAACCAAACAACAACAACAAAAACCTGTCTTTTTATTATTATACTTTAAGTTCTAGGGTATATGTGCACAACGTGCAGGTTTGTTATATACATATACATGTGCCATGTTGGTATGCTGCACCCATTAAGTCGTCATTTACATTAGGTATGTCTCCTAATGCTATCCCTCCCCGCTCCCCCCACCCCACAACAGACCCTGGTGTGTGATGTTCCCCTTCCTGTGACAAAGTTTTCTCATTGTTCAATTCCCACCGATGAGTGAGAAAAACCTGTCTTTCCTATAAGCTGCTCTTCTTTTTTGTTTAATGCAAGATTACCCTAAATACTCAATGATCAGAACTGCATCTCCATAAATGAAATGATACACAACAGCACGACTCGCATAAATTAGGTACACCTTTAAGCATGAAGCATGCAAGAAATGGCAACAAAGAAGCTGAGATTTTTATTGCCTTGACAAGAAATCTTTAATCTCTTAGAATCCAGTTGTCTTTGCACTTACATGTTAAAGAATTGGGCAGGCATTCTCATTTGCTGAAGATGGAGTTTGCCTTAAACTGTCCTCTCAGATTTTTAACCCTGTTTCCTTGTGGAATCTACACGGCGTTACTCTTACTAGTTCAAAATTTTGCCTTCGGATCTCATGTATCTTCCTCCGACATTTTAACTAATTGTCAAGTTGTATGAAGTTTTATTAAAAAGCTGCTGAGCAACTATGCCTCATGCTTTATTAATCACAAATGGCTTGGCCAATAATTTACACCTCACTAACTCTAACACTGTATATTTTAGCCATTATTTGTGGATACATCTGCCCATGTGGGTGGCTAGACTGTAATGTGGAGAGTGGACACAGCCTTTTATTATTTTCCATGAAGTGTCTAATGTAAGTAAGAACTCAGAGAACTGTTATATAAAACTATGTCCTGGACAGGCTGCTTGGGGCTCTGCCTTTTTAAGATGGAAATTTCCACTGTATTTGATGTAAATGATACCCTTAGAGAGAGGCATTTACATGGATTTTGTTACTAATCATGGTTAAAAATAAAAAAGAAAGAATTACTGAGGGACAGTAATTTTGGTGAATAAGGGAATTGCCAGTTATCATCTCTACTTTCTGATCTCCGTATAAGCAAATAAATGTGAAATATGTGTTTGGATTTTTAAATTATCCTGTAGATAGATGAGAACACATAGACACAGGGAGGGGAACATTGCACACCTGTCAGGGGGTGGGGAGCAAGCAGAGTGAGAGCATTAGGACAAATACCTAATGCATGTGGGGCTTAAAACCTAGATGACGGGTTGATAGGTGCAGCAAACCACCATGGCACATGTATACCTATGTAACAAACCTCCACATTCTGCACATGTATCCTAGAACTTAAAGTATAATATAAAAAAGTGGAAATAATAAAACAAATATAAAACTCTGAAAGAACTCTTTAGTCCACAATATAACTGCCACACTATTGTTTGACTATAAATGAAGGTAGTTATTTTTGTGTTTTAAAATAAGTCAGACTTCTTCCAAAAAAATTATCCTGTAGATAGTTTTAGTTGTGTGGACATAGTCTATATCTGAAAAAGTGAGGAACAACATGGAAGGTTATTTTTCTATTAAACCAGGTTTTCTCAGAGCTTGTGCTGTAATCCAGGCCAACAGAGGCATATTAAATGTTTCCAGTTACTTATCAAGCAACCAGCTTGTAATGTTTATCTACAAAAGAAAAATATCGATCTACAATCCCATCAAATGCCTATATATGGCCACTTAGTTTGATTGGATAGAATTATGGGGCTAAAATCAAAGTGGGAACCAGGGATAGTCAGCAATTCCTTGTCCAGTGGGCACAAAGTAAACCCATTAGAACATCTTTAAATATGTGCTCTTAGCTACAAATGAGTTTTGGTTAAAAGTGTAGTCAAATCGAGGAAAACATGGCTCTGGCCTTAGAAAAATGGTGCTATTAATGATGACCAATAACCTCATCTTTTTAGCTGTTGATCAATGGAAACCAACTAACTGTTAGCTCCTGTGCTTTTTTTCTGTTTCAGGTATAGCTACCATCTAAAGAAATCACCCAGGGAAAGAGTGCAGGGAGGCAAGAGTCTACACACCCACACCCACACACACCCACACACACACAAACACATTTGCTTTAAAACATTTAGAAAGATATGATTTCATGAGAAGTCAAGATTTTTAGAACGTTCTTTGCCTGAATCGAGCAGCAAAATCTGGCAGATCAAAAGAATATTAACCAAGTTTTAACATTTTAAGCCCTAGGATGATCTCTTCAGTACCTTCTGTTTAATGCTTATACAATGAAGATGGTTAATAAGAACCTGTTACCATCGGTATATAAGTGGTATAATTTTAAAGGCATTTTCCTTTAAGGCATTCTAATGCAAATTTCAGTCCAGGGGAGATGGGATTGGTGTTACTAACTCTGCTTTGTCAACTAGGAAACTGAGGCATAGAAAAATCATCTACTAAAGGTTATACCATGAGTCAGGGAACAGATGAAAGATGACAATTAATACAAGAAGCAGGAGTATGGACTGAATCATATACTTGCATAGTCAGAACCACCTCCTCTAAATATATATTTTCAGATTTTCTATAAAGCATCAGAGACTTTAACATGAAAAAGGGACAAAAATAGATATGATAGGAATAAAAAAATCCCTCATAGCAACAGTAAGAGTTATGTTTCCTTAGATGCTGAAGTTGTTCTTTCTCAGGATTGAGCTTTGATGCAGAGAAGGACTGTATGATATATTATAGCCATTCCCTGCACAGTTTGCTTCCGGCACACTAGGTTAAATGTTTCTGCTTTGTAAGATGAGACCCAGTTGTCCAACTTTGTAAAAAGCAATATGGGTAAAATCGTAAAAGAGATAGAAAGTGTCATAAAACAAATGTTTTTGAGCCTGAATGATGGAACGCTCTACTTGAAGTCATGGATTTTTAGCTATGTTAGCTACATTCCAGAAAAAGAATTCCAAAGCGCCTTCTCCCCCAGGGGCACAAAACATGAACAAGAACATGGCCTGTTTTGTACTACATACACAGAGCAGAGAATGGACTCTATTGCCAGTTTTTGATTTGCAACTTACTGGTCTATGGTTTCATCATCCTTAAAGTAAGTGGGTTGGATCAGATTAATCTCTAATTTCTTCCAGATGTAGTTTTTCAGGATTTTTTGTCTGTCTCAACAGAATGATTCTATCATTTTCTATTGAACAAACAACTAGGTTTACTGATTTGCCACCTCCTTCCATATCCTCACTGACAGCTCAAATTCTTACTTTGTACTAGTATGTATGCAGCTTCCATTTAAAAAGGGCATATAACTAGTTAGGTTAGTTACTTGCTACTAGGTAGACTAAATGTTTGTATGTTGTTTGTTTAGCAAGTTAATGCATTATCGTATATGTTGCCTAAAATAGGTCTGAGAGGTATCACACATCTTCCCAAACATGCAACTACCTGGAATTCACTCCTAGAGGAGAATGACTTGGAAGAACATGAATTTTAAAATATAACATGTTAGAGTGATGGTTTTAGACCTACAAAATCTCAACAGAGAGTTATACATCTCCTAGGGAAGTCAATAACTTTTTGTCCCAAATCTGAGAATGTTACAGTTATTTGGAATCTCATTTGATTGATGGACACTTCTGGTATTATAAAAAAAGATATGTGAGGTCACTTCATAAAGTCACTTTAAAGACTAGGCAGTTATTAAATTACATACAACAAACTGGAATTGAGACAGAAACAGAAGCTATGTGCGAAGACTTCTTACTTTGGTTCAGTATTTACTTAAAGATCAAGGTTTCATAAGAATTCTGATGTCTATATTTCAGTAGCTATAGTAGCAACAACAAAAAGGTTTAATCTATGACTGTTGTTAATGAAAATATTTTAGAGAGCCTTTTTTTATTCACAGAAAGCTTTAATATCACAGGAGGTACATGGATAGAGGGGATGAGTAAACACACTCTTTAGTGTTGTATTTAAATCAATCCACATTTGTCTTCATTCTGTAAACACGCTGATAGAGCCTGTTGCATCCTCCCTGCCAGCATGGCCATGGTGATGGGGCACAAGCAACTTTTATGTGTGATCGTTTTGTTATCTATGAAGAGAGAGTTGTTTTTATTCTCTCTGAAGGATACTCTACTTGCTGATAAATGAGGATCCATCCATGGATTTCTTGTTTTTATAATCTGTCCATAGCAACTGTCTCAATTGCATGCACTGTTATACATTAAATGAACATTCAATTCTTACCAACTCAGCACACCTATTGTAACCCAGAGACCAGTGGAGGGAAAAAATTTTGCTGCCACTCCCTAGCAAATTCTTCTGAGAGGCTTTCTATAATCAATATATCTAAATATCAGGCTTCCATCACTTTCTATCCCCTTGTCTAGGTTTGTTTCTCTTCCTAGCACTTGTTACTATCTGATATTCTATGTGTGGTTTATTTACTTATGGTCTGATAGACCATATACATGATAGAGTGTAAGCGACATGTGGGCAGGGACTTTTTCTGTACTGTTGACTGCTTTAATCTCCAGTACTTTGAAACTTCCTGCAGAGTTCTACGTGGGTTGGTAGGGATGAAGGCCTGAGTAGTCCTCCATTTTTCATCCTCCCCTTCCTTCAGTGTTTTTAAAGCACTACGTGCCTGGCACCTGTGAGTTAGATAATAGTTATGAAGATGAGTGGGGCCAGGTCTGCCCTCCATGAACTCTTGGGTCACAAGGAGACACACTTATGAAGCAATAAACATAACAAAATGGGCATCATCAAGAGGTATTTACAACAGAAGGGAGTACAAATGCTGAGAATCCCTTGAATAATTCCTGTATTAGGGAAACAAAGTCAGGCATGTGCTGTTATGATATCACTATGTGTGCCAATAGACTGTAGTATCAATGTGCTGGAAATTTAAATTTCAGTCTAATATTTGAAGTTAATTTTTATTTTCCTCTATAAATGTTCATAGCCTTGAAGTAGAAATAAATCTTTATGCCTCATGAAACTCTAAGAACATTACAGATGTTATATTCTTTGTCTTCATGGTCTCCTTGAGAGAAGAGAGGCAGCAAATTGAGGCACAAAAAGAATGAGTGTTTTCCTGTGACACTATGTGTGAGTCAGTTGTGAGGCCAGGCATAGGCCCTGTTCTATTTATTTTCTTTGAAATATCATTCAATTTTTCATGCTGCTTTTCTCTCCCATAAAATGATTCTGAGACAATGAGACTGAGGTTCCCATTATAGCCACTTTTCCACAGGGCTAGTGCTGCAAAAGACAAAGTACAGGCACGTAGACAATTTAGACCACTTATTCAACACCAAGCCAAAAGGTCAGTTCCTTAAAAGATTTAGTCAGACTCATAGGGGATACAGGAAGGCATGAAAGCCTGCTAACAGCTTTTTCACCTTTAAATCAGGCATTCTGAAATTATATAAGCATGGTCTTAAAACCTGAACTGTGTTCCTACCAATGGATTATTTCAGAGATATTTTATTTTTCTGAAACAGTGGTAGAGATTGTGGCCTTATACTGAGTTATAAAAATACCTTCAAAGTCAGTGGACACATAACCACTTTTATAATTTTTAAAAAGGAGTAACAATGTAAGATTATCTTACTTGTTATCATTTACTTTAATTCTTCAAGATTTATTTTTTAGAAGGGTACATAAAATCCAAAGCCAAAATGAGAAAAAAAGAACCCATATTCTCTTTTAATGTCTTCTTTATCTACATGCAGACACAGGGTGCTTATGAATCTACATGTGATAGGGTTTGAGTCCTACCTTTGAAGTCCTCTTTTTCTTCTTCTTCTTGTTTACTCCTTGATCTTTCTTTTTAATGGCACATTCTTCAATCCTATTTAAGAAAAAAGTCTCTGCAGAATGTAATCCAGATCAAAATTTAAATTTCATAAGCCATTCATATAACTTATAAAGAATCATTTTAATGTTGACAAAAGCATTGACAAAGAACTTCATGTTTAAGAATTGAGATAACTTTCTAAAAAATAAAAGCTAAACTATATTTTAGAACTTTTCAATGGGTTCTCATAATAATTTATAAAGTGAATGAGATGACATAAAAGGGCTTTGTAAATTATAACACACTGTACATGTGCTATTCTCATTTTGATATAACTATATTCCATGTTTTTAATAATGCCAACTAGACTGATCCATTTCTGTTTTACAAATTCTAAATTTAAAAAAGTGACTTGCTTCCTAGATACTTCAGAATTGATCTTTTCTGGTGCTTGGTCTTATAATGTAAAATATATGAGTCCTATAATCACTATATTTTCTGATATGTTTACATGCATTTTACACTTTGTAAGCCTCTTTGGATGATTTACTTATTA
Organism: Chlorocebus sabaeus; assembly: GCF_047675955.1. Classification (NCBI taxonomy): domain Eukaryota; kingdom Metazoa; phylum Chordata; class Mammalia; order Primates; family Cercopithecidae; genus Chlorocebus; species Chlorocebus sabaeus. The sequence goes on along the minus strand of NC_132920.1, from coordinate 24,068,572 downwards.
GGTTGAGTTGTACTCCTATATCCGTTTTCTTCCTATCATGATCATTTTGCTTTCCAGCTGCCTAAGAAAAGCAGGTGCCCATGTAAAATTTGATTAAAAAGCCATTGCCAACTCTAAGGCTATTGGTTTCCTACATTACTCTAGTTATGTGAAATAAGATAATATCTGGGGCCATATTTTTAAGGGATCATTAAGAATTCTTTCTGATGAACAGGTCCCCATTTGTTTGCAGGAGAACCTGAAGACTTGAGGTGAGTATGCCTAGCTGAGGCCTGATAAACTGTTTTCAGCATTTCTAGGGTCAGCCTATATGGACCAAAGCCAAATCTTCAAGACCCATTTACTTTCCCCCAAATTTTGTGAGTGGTGTGTGAGCAGATTTGGGGATAAAAGTAAATTATATTAGCCTCCTGGATCTGGATAAGCAAAGGAAAACAAGCCAATCATAATTCACTACATTCTCCCCTTCTCCCTCCCCCAAGAGCTGCCCTCCACCCCCATCTGTATCTCTTTCTTTCCTGTCTCTCTCTGCCTCTCGGAATTACATTTCTCTTCTTTTTATCTGTCACCTTCTCCATTTTCTCTGAAGATTCCACACATGCCCTTCACCAAAGGCTGGCCTGATGTGGAGCCCCCAGGAGCTCTCCAAGGTCCTGAAAACATTTCTGTTACAGCGCCAGAAACCAATCAAGCAAACAGCTGTTAAATTCCAGTTCTGTTTTCTTTTTGGCCTCCAGACTCTGTCTGACCCCCCACCCTAATGTTCCTTTCTAACAACACAAAGAAGTAGGTCCTGAGATCACACCAAAACATTGAAACATCTTCAGACGTGGCACAGGAGTGGGGAGGGCCAGTGGGGGCTCAATTCAGCCTGAAAAATAAATCAAACCAACTTTGCAAACTCTTAATACATATATTTGACTCTTTCCTAATACACAACTTTTCTTATCTTATGGAAAGGAAACTCTCAAGTTTTTAGCTGTACGCCCCTCCTGCCCCCCAGCCCCCCAAATTCTTACATAACGCAAAGCACAAACCACCAAAGCATGGAGCTGGCTCTTCCTCATTTGTATGTCTTCACCGATTTTAATACGCGTGTTTTTTTGTGGAGATTGGTGCACATATAATAAACGTGAATGAAGGAGGGAGGGAGCGAGAGAAAGAACATTTATGCATGAAGAAGGAGGAAGGAAAGAGAGAAAGGGAGGAGAGGGAGAACTGGAGAAAGACATTTGGAGCATAGAAAGCCGCCATCCCTGGACTCCGCGTGGCTTTACCTGCCCCCTCCGATCCCCTGACCCGTGGAGCAAGTGCAGCCAGCCTAGCCGCAGATCTCTCGCTGGGGTCCCATCACCGCCGCCGCCGCCGCCGCCGCCGCTCCGCCTGGTAGAGCTCAGCCCGCGCCTGATTGACAGCCGGGAGTCCCGCGTGCCCGCGCACCCGAGGCCCGCGCAGCCGACGCCGCCGCCTCCAAAGGGGCCGGGTTCCAGCTTTCCGAGAGCGGCGAGTGGGCGGGGCCGAGCGGTCTGGCGCGCCAGGCCCGTTCCTGCCTGCACAGCGAGGCTGGTGCTTCTGTTAGGGCAGCTGGCAGGGCCTCTGGAAGTCTGGTCACTGGGCCCTTCCGAGGCTCCCCAGGACGGGCACCTTCTCTGCCTTTGTGCTTCTTCAATGCTTTCTTCTGCCCAGACCATATTTTGGTCGTAGAAGACTGGTTCAATATACAGTTACGCATTGCGTTATGATGGGTATGGGATGCTCTGAGAAATACGTGGTTAGGCGATTTCATTCTGCTAACATCATAGAGTGTACCTTCCCAAACCAAGGTGGTTCAGCCTACTACACACCTAGCTATATGGTAGAGCCTATTGCTTCTAGGCTACAGACCTGTACAGCATGTTACCCTGCTGAACACTGTTGGCAATTGGAAAACAATAGTAAGAATTTGTGTCTAAACATAGAAAAGGTACAGTAAAAATACCGTATTCTAATCTTATGGAACCACCGTCATACACAGAATCTGTCGTTGACCCCAACATCAGTGAGCAGTGCATGACTGTACATATTTTTAAAAGGAGTGGAGAGGCAGATGGTCGTGATGTGTGTTTCTTCCACTGCCACCCTATTACAGATGTTTTCTGTCTCTGATGAGACACAAGGTGAAGAGCTTCTCTCTGCTGTCAGAGCACTGCCCAAATGAAGAACCTTCTCACCTCTTTCAGTATTGTGTAGTTTCAATCCTCACTCTTTCCCTTACTGCACCGTTAGGAAGTCCAAATGGGTTTGATGAAAGAAAAATGAAGAAAATAAATTAAATTATGACATTGAAAAAAAAGCACAAATGCATAAAGGCAAGAACACATCAGAAAATTACCTGCGATTGCCTTAGAAAATGTGCACAGGTATGGGCAAGTTAGTATATAAATACAATAAACTCTGCTTCAGGAGACTTTCTGCAGACCTCTCGTAAGTGGCATTTAATGAGAGTAATTACTAAAATAGTTAACATTTGCATGGCTATACTACACATAATAATAATAATAACTAACATTTACATAGTGCTGACTATATGCCAGGTGTTAAGTACATTATATATATATTAATTATATACATATTATATCATTTAATCCTCACAGCAACCTTATGTGGTGGGCATTCTCTGATCCAGATTTTACAGATGAAGAGGCTGAGGTACAGAAAAGTGACACACACCCATGGTGATACAGACTCACAATTACTTGTCGCAGATCATACAGCTACTAAATCTGCAATCTGCAAGATGATCTCCTGGAGAGGTAAGGATATAAGTGATATTTTGCCCATTATTTCCTTACTTCCACATAGGTTTTGGGGAAAAGCCTAAAAAACACTAAGAAACACCTCTGTCTTGCTCAACAGCAGACAGACCAAAGCAAATTGTTGAGCAAATGCTTAGGGGGCCACCAAGGACGGGGATGGCTTTGGTCTTGTTTCTTCCTCGCATCCACAACTCTAACCCAGCACTCTTCAACACAGCTTAAATCTACAGGTATCATTTATTTCTTTCTCCCTTTCTGGTCTGCATAAAAGTACACATTTCATGAATTTTAACATGTTGCTTGTTGGCTTGCAATGTGTGGATCCATTGAACATTTCAATGTGACCATGTATGTTTTTGCATCCTTGAAAGTCTGTAAGAATCAGCACATATATAAAACTCTGGGAGCTCTGAGCTGCTCTTCTATCAGAGATTAGGCTCCGGGAAGGGAAATGTCTGCCTCATTCGTGTCTGCTAAGTGTCCTGGTCTCTATTGGTAATGCATCCGTTCATTCAGAGGGGTAGTCTAATTAAGACTTAGAGTTGGAGTTGCCTCACCACTCTGCCCCACTTTCCTCATCTATTAAGTGTTTATAATAATACTTACTTCATAGGGTAGTTAAAAGAATTAAATGAAATTATATTGATAAGGCATTTATCACAATATCTGGTACATAGGAAGTACTCAATAAATTCTAGCTATTATTATATTATTATTGCTATTTTAATTTTACTGTGATTTAGCTAAACCTTTTAAAAGTTGCTGAGTATTTTCAGCTTGGAGTCTCAAGAATTCTGTTTCCCAGGCACTTATTATTTGCTTTATCTCTTCTTTTGTCAGATTCGGTTCCAACTTGTGCCATCTCTGGCCCCTCTGCTGAAGTTTCCAATAATATGGAAATGCCTGTTGAGGAAACAGGGAACAGCAC